>NW_009910423.1:98109-124691 GCF_000696875.1 Nestor notabilis
GTGAAGAGCTTCATTGTAAGAAGAAAAGAGCAATGTGTGAGTTTCTGTCTATGACTATTCCAAAAGTCATAATAATTCAACTACCTAAATATATATTTCAAGATAGTGAGTCCTTTTATAAAATTATAAGACAATATATTTTCAAGCTGAACACAGAATAGGCGGTGAAAGTGCTATTACTGTAGTCTGAGGACCAAAAGGCAAGAAAGCTGGATGAAAAATGTACAGAATGATAATTCTGTGGCAGAAGAAAAACTTGCCATCTCATGCAAATGGAAAGGTCACACTGGCCTCCTAAGTGCTTCATTTCAAGTGGGTTTTTTTTTGAAGGATGCTTACACTTTGATTCAGACTTTTCCTGCTGTGGCATTTGTTAATTATCTAAAAGAAAACATCTCTACAGCTGGGAATCACCAGGTACCACATCCTTATCAAATGGAAACACTGATGGTATGGTAGGCAGGAAAGACTCTCCATAATTGCTATCCTAAGGTGTAGATGATAAAGACTATTAATGAGATTTATTTTACATAACATCATACTCCTTTTCAAGTGACAGCACTGATATTTTCTCAGTTAAAGTGGTGGAGAGACCAACTTTGCAAAAGTTAAGAAACTGAGAGAACTAAATGAGTCTCTATCATTAGTCTAAACAGACTAAGCAATAGAAATGTTTTGGGAACATTCTAGTATGTTTCATTCAAGAAGCCAATCTATTAAAGAAAACATTGATATTAAAGAAAACATGACCACAATAAAAAAAGAGGAAATAGTACAGTAATTTAGGTGTTGCATTATATTTTTACACTATCTTCTGCTCTTTCATAAAGATTTCTAGACCACTAGACACCTTGTTGACACAACAATTTCATTCAATAGGGAACAACCATTGCTTAGAGAGATACATGGCATGACCAGATGGGCTTGTTACTACAGCAACAAATAGAGCACTAACTCTGTCCTGAATTCACACTTCTTACCTTTTTGCAGGAAAACAACAAGGAGTGCAGATAGGTTACAGCATTGCTGGAAAAGTATGATTTAAAATGTGTCTATTTCCATTTGCCAGAAGTTGAATTATTTCTCCATAACTTGGAATTACAACCACTTGTATATCACCTGGGTTTTATCTGCAAACATGGAAGATTTCAAAAGTGAGTGAATTTAGCATGAAATGATACAGGAGTATGGGGAAAGGCAGTGTCAAGCATTAAAATATTTTAATTTTGTTATTCCTTAATGGTGAGTGGAACAATGGCTCTCCCTTCTGACATGTTCATCTCACCACCCAGTTTGGTGTTATTAGCAAACCTGGCGAAATCACTATCAGTTCCATCACCCACATAATTTATGAAGATGTTGGATAGTGTGGGGCTCAGTGTTGATCCCTGCGGTACTCTGCTTGTGCAAAAAAGATCTGAGATGCACACATGTGGACTCATATAGTAATAGTCACCTGAATATTTGTATGAGTTGCAAGCACATTGAAAATTCCCTAACAATAAGCCCTTTTAAGAAATATTTTTACATCCCTATATTTTTGGGTTTGTTTTTTTTCCAGCTGTTGATCGATATTTCATGAGACTCCTTTACTCCTTTTTTTTTTCCCCTGAAGATATAAATTTGAAAGATTTTTGAGAAGATTCTTGGGGAAGATTTAATTATTATAAAATGTTTCTAACTTTGCCTTTCCACACCAATTTGTTATTTTTTTTTCTTATCTAGAGGTGTATATTCTGAGAGACTGATACACTGATATCTTTTTTTTTTCCTTTTCATTTACTGATGAACAATAAATTATGACTGAAGTGAATTTACTGAAGTTACTTAATTTTATTTGAAACTTCCAATGAAGCATAGAATCTATAACCTCCATGGAAAACTATTAGAATCTTTAATTACTCTGACAATTAGCAGACTGCATTTAATTTCAAAGTCCAACTTGTCTAACCTCAGTTCCAGTCTCTGAGTTTTATCATTAGCAAGTTTCTGTGTCTAAACATTTCATACAAGGTTAACGAGTTGTTCTTCACAGTCTATTATAACTATAACACTGTGTGTTTGCTAACTAGTATTCTCTTTCAGAAAAAGAACTTTTCTGAAAAAGTCAATGCTATTTTCCTTTCCATAATGTGTCTAGTCTCATCTACACTACAGTAGTCACTTGAAATTCGGGCACATGGCAAATTATATTTAAAAGCATCTAAAATCAGTCCCTTTTTACACTCATTGGATCTTCTTCATGTCACATGCACGGACCTAACATGTTTCTCATCATCAGTACCTTCTTCCTTCTCTTATGTAACCTGGTGATTGTTGCAAGCACTAGTGTTACACTATTAATATGAAGTAATTGTGGAGGAAAGAGAATTAGGACAACAGTAGAAGGCAAAGAAAACTTTCTTCGGCCTGGAGGCTATTTCCTTGCCGGTAACAGTGTGGCTTAGCACTCCATGATGCAAATCCATGGAAGTCATAATAGAGTGTTCTTTTTCCCTGGGAGAGTGGTCTCTTACATTTTGTATATTTTTTGTCCTGGACTATGCTGACCATAAGGTTCTTGCTGGATCTAGAAGGTCTTGTCCAAAATTCTAAACTTTTTCTCTGCCAACCAGCCCACACACAGCCAGTGACCACAAAACCACATAGATCCTGTCGTAATGAGTAATTTCAATCTTACGTTCCAATACCCATTACTCACACTTCTCAAGCATCTTTGCCTCTCTTCTTCATGAGGGTTAGAAAAATCTCATACAAGGTGCAAAAAGCTGGCTACCAAGAGGTGATACTTGATTCTGTAGGTAAACCATTGTGATCAAAACTCTGCTATTTATGGCAATGGACATGTATGTTACCACAAGGTAAGATGATTATCATAAAGAAGATGTAATGTTGGGAGTTGTGTCCTAGATGAGTAACACTATCACCAGTAGTTGCTTCCACGCAGAATAAGGCAGACTTTTCATGGAGAATATTAACATGATCAATGCTAGCAACAAAATGGCTACCAAGTGAATTTTTTCCCTGTGGTGATTAGAACTGGCTCTGCAGTAAGTCAGTAAGGTATAGTCCCCAAACAAAATAATGCGTTGATAGAAATTATCATGGAAAACCTCATAAGTCAACAAAATTGATACATAACCAGGAACAGGAGAAATTAGGTTTCTTTCCTTTTGCTCCCCAATGACTTGAATGCTAAATTTTTATTTCACAACTTGTGAAAGCCTCCAATTAGCAAGTCTTAAGACTACAGTGTGATAGACGGGATGGACAAAGAACAGAAAAGGTTTTTCTCTCACTTGGTAGTACTGTTCTCTATCCATATTGAAAGGCAATTAAGTTACTTTTTATACCCAAGTTTCTTCCAAGGGAAAAGGCTTGTTACATAAAATCTGTGATACTTGAAATTTCTTTGCTACAATTGATATGACTCTTTGCTGATTAAAATGTACAATGGTATTTGCTTTTTCAGAACAGATTGATGAGATCTATTATTTAATGCTATGAGGATTAACACAAATGCACTTTTAAATATTGTTGGTGTTTTAGGGCATTATATATAAAGGAAACCAATTAGCCACTGGATAAGAGGTCTGGCAGGCATTTCCTATCATGAGGGCAGTGATTTACTTTGCCTCCTTTTTCAGTTTTATCCCTCACTGCCTTTATTTCATTTAAAAGAAACAGGCAGACTCCTGAGGCAATATTTTCATATGCAGCTGTCCAGTCCTGCCATAATACCCATTAGTCTGAATGACGCAGAACAGAAGGTAGAACAAATGGATAAATACTTTGTATTGTAAAACACAATTAATCTAGATTCAGACTGAGACAGGGAGATTAACCTGAAGGAAATAAAGAAATATAAGATTTCACCAATTGAAATTACATTTCAGTTTGTAAATAACAAATGAGGTAATAAGAGATCCACGCACAGGCCTGTTTTCTACAAACTATAGAACACAGAGAGCAATTACAGCTTCTTCTAGAATATGCTTGATAAAATAAAGCTATCATCCTCATTAGCTCATTTGAGCCATTGCATTTTTAAGAGTTGGCAGTTAGAAAGGTTGGTTTTATGAGAGTTAGCCAAGACACATGCCAAAGTCTTGTGTTCATAAAGCAAATACCAAACCACTTCTTTGCAGTAAGGAGACATGGCCTGTGGGAGAGGATGTAGTCTGACTTGTCAGCAGGAGGCAACCTGTCGGAAAAAGTGTCTAATAGCAAAGACCAGAAAAGAATGTTTGCCTTTCCTTTTATTGACCTCTAAGAAACAAGACGTGTGACTTGTATTCTTCCTCATGTAATGCCTTTTTTCTTCTAGATATAAAAGGCACGATCCCCCACCTCGTGAGGGCATCTGTAAAAAAAAAATGTTAGTTGTCTTGGGGTAAAAATACTGTGCCCTTAAACTCTGACACTGCTTAATTGCAGACCTTAAGATCATCCTGATTATGGGGTAGTTACGGATGCAAATCTTAAAGTTCAGACTATAGCTCAAAGGAGATAGCTAATGTGCAGTAACTTGTTACTCTTTGAGATAATTTGTGTGTTGAACCTCTGGATTTTCAGAACAGTCTGGAATTTAATGGAAGTGATATGCAAAATGGCTCAGATTGATCTGAGGAGGGATAGTGGACCTTTGGGTATTTTCCCACACGTGACAGTCTGAAGAGCAATCTTACTTACAATAGCTCCTCATGTTGTAAAAAGTCAAGCTGCAGCAATGGAGGGATGTGTCTTGACACATCTCCCAGTTGCTGTGGGGAATAGTTGGCAGGATTACATCCTGGTGTCAGAGCAAACTCACAGAGCCACAGTACAAAACCTTCTGACTGACACTCTGTTAATCTCATTTCCTAGACTCCTTATGTTTGTGGTTTCAGGGTGACACAGTGGTTTGCACTTTGGCAAGTAGAGTAAAACATTATTGGACTGTAGCTCAACATTATTACCAGTGCACCCATCTTTATAAGAACATGTTTTTATTGGCAGAAACATTTATATTTACATCCAGATTATTAATAAAAAGTCTGATTATCATTGGAGAACCACAGTCCATGTAGTCTAGTCAGCTAAACACATCCCCATTCCACGTTTATTTGTCAGTGACATCTACTTTGATGTCTATCAGTCAGCTTGCTTAAACTGCTTATTTGGCATGTTAAAGGTATTGCCTAGTGTTATTTTTAACCAGAATGTTGTGCACTACCAAGTCCAACAGCTTATCATAGCTCCAAGTTTGTTGCCTTCGTGTCATACCTCAACCAAACCTGCAGTCTCATTGGCGAAAGCAGTTTCGTTTGACAAGATCTATTTTCTATAACCTGATGTTAACAAGGAATAATTATATTCCCATCCTTTCATCTTTTATCTCTTGCATTCCATATTAACTCATCTCCTACTTCACCTGGATTAATCAGGTGGTAAATATTTAGGTCATTTCCCTGCTGTTGTTAATAATTGAACATTAGCCGTCAACCTGCCCTGGTTTTGTAAGATATATTTAAAACTAATATTAGTGTGATTTTCTTGGCTAGATCTTTTAGGATTCTTCAGTGCAAGTCCTCCTAACTTTTAGAAATTTATCTCCAAATATGATGCTGACTACAGCATCCTCCGTAACCCATGAGTTGGACAGGACTTATCTCCTTTCCATGCTGCTTTTTAAACATGCAGGCACACAAAATACAACAAATATAAACTGTTCTGCCTTTTCTGCATAATTACTTAGTGAACCGATACCACTGCTCTGAGCAGCCAGAATCAGGTTAGGAAAGCTAAAGCCGTGACAGAGTTAAATGTAGCCAGGGATGTAAAGGGCAACAAGAAAAATTTCTGTAGGGACATCAGTGGTAAAAGGAAGGCTAAGGAAAAGGTAAACCCTCTCCAGAAGAAAATGGGAGATAGGGTTATCTGGGACATCAAGAAGGCTGAGGTACTCAAAGACTTTTTTGCTTTGATCTTCACCAGCAAGTGCTTCAGCCACATCATCCAGGATGCAGAGGCAAAGACGGGGACTGGGAGAATGAAGAACCACTTGCTGCGGGAAAACATCAGATTTGAGACCATCTAAGGAACCTGAAGGTGCAAAAGTCCATGGGATATGATGAGATGCACCCACGGGTCCTGGGGAACTAGCAGATGTAGTTGCCAAGCTGAAAGGAAAAGGGGAAACATAACCCCCATTTTTAAAAAGGGAATAAAGGAAGACCCAGGGAAGTACAGGCCAATCAGTCTTAGCTCGGTGCCTGCCAAGATCACGGACCAAATCATGACTCACAAATTTATTGGCTTTCTATGATGGCCCTACAGTGCTGGTGCATACGAGTGACTGAGGTCATCTATCTGTATCTGCGCAAAGCGATTGACACTATCCTGCATGACATCCTTGTCCCTAAACTGGAGAGGCATGGATATAACAAATGCACCACTTGGTGGGTAAGGAAATGGCTGGGTGGTCATTGTCAGTTGCTGTCAACAGCTTGATGTCCAAGTGGAGAACAGTGACAAGTGGTGTTCCTCAGGGATCAGTATTCAGACCGGTGCTGTTTCACATCTTTGTCGGTGACATGGACAGTGGGATGGGTGCACCCTCTGCAAGTTTGCCAATGACACCAAGCTGTGTGGTGCTGTCAACACCCTGAAGGGAAGGGATGAGATCCAGAGGGACCTCAACACACTTGAAAGGTGGGTCTGTGCAAACCTCATGAAGTTCAAAAAGTACAATTGCAAGGTCCTGCACCTGGGCTGGGGCAATCCCAAACACAAATACAGGCTAGGCAGAGAATAGATTGAGAACAGCCTTGAAGAGAAAGACGTTAGGGTGTTGGTTGATGAAAAGTTCAACATGGGCCAGCAATGTGTATTTCCAGCCCAGCAAAGCACCATATATGACCAGCAGGACAAGGGAGGTGATTCTGCCCCTCTACTATGTTCTCGTAAGACCCCACCTGCAGCAATGTGTTCAGCTGTGGGGTCCCCAACATAAGAAGGATGTGGACCTGCTCAAGTGAGAGAAGAAGAGGGCCATGAAGATGATTAGAGGGCTGGAGCGCCTCTCATGAAAACACACTGAGCTAGGCTTGTTCAGCCTGGAGAAGGCTTTGGGGAGACCTTAGAGCAGCTTCCAGTGCTAAAGAGACCTACAAAAAGTCTGGAGAGGGACTTTTTACAAGGGCATATAGCAATAGGACAAGGGAGAATGACTTTAAATTGGAAGAGGATAGATTTAGATTAGATATTAGGAAGAAGTTCTTCACTGGGAGGGCAGAAAGACATTAGAAGATGTGACCCAGAGAAGCTGGGTTTGCCCCATCCCTGGAAGTGTTCAAGACCAGGTTAGATGGGGCTTTGACCAACCTGGTCTCGTGGAAGCTGTCCCTGCCTGTGGCAGGGGGTTGGAGCTAGGTAATCTTTAATGCCCCTTCCAACCCAAACCATTCATGATTCTAAGATTAGAGATATTAGGATAAGACATAGACATAAACAGTAGTAATTTATTGACCAAATTTCAATTGAATCATAAGAATAAAGGAAAATAAGGGTAAGTGGTGACATTTGGATCTTAGATTATGTTAACAGAAGAGTTCTGATAATTGCCTTATCACATCATACCTTTGAAAATTCCGGGAATAAATGAAAGCAATGACTTTCCTGTTGAATTTCTCAGCTAAGAACAACACAATAATTTGTTCAATCTGATTGGTTGAAATTCCTCAAAAAATTAGAGTTAAAATCAATAATTTTTCTCATCTAGATCCTTTCATTGGCCAAACTTTCTAGCCAGATAGCATGTTAACTCTCCTGGTGTTCTGTTGCCTTCTTTAGTGCAAGTCTTGTCAGCTGAAAATTTGTGCCACCTTATACAACCGGTTTCTAACAGGGGCCTCCTGGGGAGCCACACAATGCAGCAAGTTTCTCCTTGGTGACTCACTATCCTTTTCCCAGCATTACAGCACTGCTCTTTTCAGAGAAGAGACTCTCTGAATGGGAAAGGAGAGCTGGATTATACTTTCTGTTTTGATATTAGATGTTGCCCTCTGGCTCTTGGTAAGCTGCCAGTGGTAGATGTTTGGATTTTCTTGCCTTAGCAGGTACTGGGACTTTTTCATGTAGATGGCAAGGTCTTAAAAGTCCTTCTGTCTGAGTCAGGGCCACTGAGCTAGACATAAACTCAGTGGGAGCCGCATGTTCAACAGAGAACATTGTCTTTCCATAATTTCAGATTTATTCATAGAGACTTTTTATTCAGCTCCAGCCAAAATAAAAATAAACAAGAAGAGTCTACCTCCTACACTTTCCTTTCCAGCAGCTTCACAGTCTGTAAACAACAGAACAAATCACTGGTCTACAGGCTGTCTTCCTTTCTCTTGGTAGTGCTCAAGATCTAGTTTCTAGTTAACAAATCCCAGTCTGTTCCCTGATTTCACATCTCTGGCCAGATAAGACCAACCTGAATGAAGGAGAAGGGAATGAAGCCTTCTCCTTACCTTTCATAGAAATGTTTCTGGATGGAGCAGTAAAATCTAATTTAGATCCACAGCTGAGACCCAATTCCAAGCAAGCATTCCAGTTGTCAAAGGTACATCCAGCATTAAGGTCTGCTTCTGTGTCAGACTTTGCTGTTTTCATTGCATCTCCTAGCTAGTAGTCAGTGCTTTACCCATTTTACTGTTTTAAGCCCTCCAGGTGCCAAGACTAGTCTCAGGAATTCTCAGTTAAAAATAGTAATTTATGTAACAATATTTGGTTGGGTTTCGTTTTTTGGGGTTTTTTTGGCTTTTTTTTTTTTTTTTTTTTAACCTGAGGGAACTCTTGAATTTTATATCCAAGATTTTTCCCACATGGCAACTGGAATTTCATCCTTAATATAGTGGCCAGGATTATCTAGCCACCTGCTCAAAAATCATTAAAAATATCAGTTACTAAGAATTTTGATGTTACCTGCATTCTCTTTACTCCAGATGAGAAGTCAGAATGAGGCTTCTACACTTTACCAAATAAAAGGCAAAACTGAGTAATTTATTTAGAGATAAGTGACAGTTTCTGTATCAGCTGTACATTGATGTGTTTGAACATTCATGACTGACACAAGAAACATGAAAAATTGCCAGCTATCTGTGTAGCTTTGATTTCTCTTTTCTCTGTTTCCATTTAGCTTCCTCCTCTAATTGTGAACTCTTTCTGGGGTGTTGACACCTTAGCCTAGGTCAGGGACCTACTAAAAAGAATTGCACAGACTAAAAGATGAGTCTATCTATAGCCATAGATTGTATTTTCCCACATCAGCAGTAGTGTCAAAGGGTCTGAAACAGCTCTCAGTGTTTTCTTTTTAAACCTGGTTTATGTTATCTTAACATTTACTCAAAATTTCCATGGCTTTGGAAGCTCTTGTGTATCTTTTTGAGGCCTTGTCTTGCAATTAGAAATGATCGCTCACTTATTGGCAATATGAACAAAAGTTTTACATCCCACTAACCATAAACAGTCTCCAGTGATGTGGATTAACCTCTTCATATCTGTCACAGCTGATAAGTGCTGACTTGAACAGCTGACCAGAAAGTTCAGGCTAATTTTACATTTTTGTAGTTTTACTGTAATTTCTTTCTTTCTGTTTCAGATGAAAATTGACAGTTCTTTTACTGTAAGAAATGGGATGAAAAGCTCATTTGCAGATATATTGTGTAAATCCTTAGCACATGTAGAAAAAGAACGCTGATAATACCACGAAGAACAGAAAATGGCAGTGCAATTTTAACTTTTCTATGATGGTCTTGAAATCCATGATTCATCTTTTTCAGTTTTAGTGCAGGTAAATAAAATCTATGATATATAATCTATGATATATAATAAAGTCCATGATATAAAATAAAAATGATATATCTGCATTTATAACAGCAGATATTAATGTATTTTCTTCTTACATTTTTATGTGAGGCCTCAGGCTTCATCTACTTCTCATCTGCCTTACACAAGCTCTACTCTGAAGGCAACTGTTCAACAATTTGTAAGTATGATTCCCATATCTTTCCTTTGGAAATACTTTTATTTAATAATAAATCTTTAAATAACCAGAGAAATAGTAGAACTGAGGGATTATTTCATGAATTCTATTTATGAGAAAGCAAGGCAGCGAAGTACTAAAAGAGCTCTCAGTTGAACTCCTTTTCTTATCATCCAAATGTGTAAAAGTGGCACCAAATGTGAATTTCAGGGCCATGGACAGCTATGAATCATATGGGTGATCCATTTTGACCAAAGCGGAAATATTATATATAAATTGCACATACAAACATCTTTGAAAATTGTAGGTTTGCAAAATTACTCCCTATCTGCATCAGTACTTCAGTTTCTTCAATAACCCGATTTCTTGTCATCTTAACCCATTTGGAAGTAACAACCCTTCTCACTCTACTCACCTAACGAACAGTGAAAGAAGTAATTATACTTGTTTCAAGATTACTTTTTTAGATGCTGAAGGAAGTGGAATTTGCCTGCTGACCCTAGACTGAGAATGGAACTCTAGAACTGTAACATTTCTACAGTTGGGGTGTTCAACACAGGTATAAAATTAATTTTTTTTTTCTAATTTTGAAAATGGGAATAATAAAAAGTCAGCTTTAGTAGAGAGAAAAGTGAAATTTTATACCTACAGCCGACACATGGGCAATTTTAATAATAATTCTGAAACACTATTCCATTTAAACTAATGTCATATTATCCCACACCATGATCTCTGGAAGTTCTAGCATGGCCCATGAAAATATTTCTAGAATGTTATATTTCCCTTTTATTTTTATGAAAAAATCAATTGCTAGTTATGTTGGGTAAAATCTGAAGTTCATACTTCTCTGAAAATATTATTGAAAGATGGTGTCATTAATGAAGAGCTTCACAAAAAGTCTTCCCCTGCTGCAGATCCAATGGAAGGACTAGAACCATCCTTTCTGATTCTTCCAATGAAACTTGCGCTTTTCAGTTAAGACCTGGAGCAAGGTGAAAGAGTTTGGAGTGTTTCTGCCTAAACAAGCCACAAAATCAGACCACTTTTGCAAGTGAAGCACAGTGCAACACCAAGTATTGCATCTCTTCTGGCATCATCTTTCACATGGAAATGTACAAAGTGGTGGATTCTGTAGGTACCTTCATTATGCTTCATACAATGAAGGGAAGTTTTACAAAGGCAGGATTATAGTCTTGTGTACAGGTTTTCTGAGATGTTCAGCTTTAATCCTACACATCTTTGGTTTATTATGACTAAAAACAGTCTTGGAACTCATGCTCTGGAGACACTGTACCCACATATACATCCTTGAAATACTGACATGACCACAATGTGTTACAACAATGTTGTATATTCTGTTCCAGCAACCACTGAAAATCCCAAGAAAATAAAGTCCTCTGAAAATTACCTCCCCTATTGGCAAAAGTATTTCATATTGCCACAGTAAAGAAACCTGTAACAAAATAAAAAGGGAAGTAGTTGAAACCAAATATCCTGAATATCAAGTCATGTGAATTTCCATAGCCTTCAATTTCTTTGCAATCAAAACTGGCCCATCCCTGTGGGAAACAACACTCCAGAAATGGATTTAATTGGTAGTTCATGGCACAGAAGACTAAAGGGCATGGAAAATATAGTACATTGTTGCCCTAGCAGGTTAAGAGTTGTTTCTTAATCCGAGAACAAAATCCCTCTTTCTGGCTTCTCAAGAATGTGTAACAGTCCAAAGGATGACTCAAAGTTTGATATTTTAAACAATTTACACTTTGGATCAGAAATATATTTTTAACAGACATGAATAGAACATTATAACAAACCTAATCTTAGAGGGTTTTGAAAATTCTGTTTTTCTACAATTGTATACTTCAGAAATGCTGGAAAAGCATTAAATGCCTAGTATTTGATTTTTCAACACTATTTTTATTCATTCTTCCTGGCCTTTGAGTTGCTATTCTGGGAAAATTTACTTTTGATAGTTGCTGTTACATGAGAAAATCTCCTCTTGCTAGGAGGACAGAGATGGAATTGTAGTGTATGAACAGATGAAAAAGACTGGGCTAGACTGTCGAGGGGGAAAATCGGGCACCTTTTAGAATTGAGACTTCTCGTTCCTCATCTTCTTGTCTTTAAAGCCATACACTTTATTGGTCATGTTTGTGTCTCCATATGCTTACAACTGATGAGAATCTGCTTGTTAAGAGAGATGTTATTTAGTCTAGTTCCAAAAGACAAAAATTACTCAAACAAATTCTCCATTTAAGACTCCTTTATCTCCTTTTTCAGCTTCCACTTAGAAAATATGTTGCTGAAGAATATTTTTTCCTAGTTTTTATTAAATCTATATGCAAGTCTGCCAGAAGCCCAGCACCATGAACAAAATCAGACCATCTGGCTCCAGAGCTCATTATATTGTATACAAACATAAATATCAGATGTTCTTTTTCAGGGTGCATACACTCTTCTTCAAGTTGGCAGGGCAATGTTTTCACCTCCTTTTAGTCTGACCTTTTTAGGTTACAGCCAGACATAATTATATTAATGAAATACCCCTAGGCAATGTACTATTTCAAACAGAACACCTAGTTAAGACATCTTTTTATTTTTATTGTTATTCTGGGTCAGTGGTTTATAGAGCTCATCTTTTAGCTAGATTACCTACAGGTTTCAACACATTCCTCAGTTCAATACCAAGAATGTTAATTGAACTAATAAAGTGCTTATTAAATATTTCATAGATTTTTTTTAATGTTTCAAATGCAGGATGCCATAAACTCACTTTACTGCAGACCTACATGGCGGGTTTTATTGTGCTTTTTTTTTTTTCATTTTATTCTTTTTTTATCTTATAGGGCCTACTTCTGAGCTATTTTTCTCTATATTCCCTTGATAGTATTTTTGTTGGGTTTTGACAAATATATAATGAAACTATAGGCTAGATTTACAAAAATGGTGTTGATGTTGGAGCACTAGATTTTAACTTACTTGAGCGGGAGACAACTAAACTTACACCTGCCTCTCTCTAACCAAGACATTTAACATCAAGAGCACTCTGGAGAGGAGTTGTTAGTTTCCTACTGGGAGCTCAGGATACTGAATCCCGAGTGCATGAATGTGCTCTGGTGCAGTCCTGAGTCAGCGATGCATACCATATCATAGGATTTCCTTATGGTCGTCTCTGGGTTCTCCCTGTAAAAACACTGATTTACCTAGCTCTTTATATAGTAAAAAAATGAGGTAATGCCTTGTTGTACACACCAAAGCAGCCTTCATCACAGAGATAAAGATCTTAGTCTCTTAATGAAAGACTTTCAGTTTGGTCAGATACGTTTATTTATACATATTTTCTAAGGCTGGAGCTTATACAAACTTCCATTATAGTTTCCTTTCACTACCAAAACCCTGAAAGTACTATTTGAAATCTTATAACTGGTATTTCTTCATGCACTTGATATTGTAAATTAGAAATCCACTTGCTGCTAGTACTTCAGACTACTCAATCAGTAATGCCACTGTTTGTTAGTTACATACATACAGCTAGAAACACTGCATCTGTACTGTCATTACCACATTACCATGCATGCAGTGCATCTTCCAGTGAAATAATTTCATGGT
The DNA here is from genome assembly GCF_000696875.1 of Nestor notabilis. Lineage (NCBI taxonomy): Eukaryota > Metazoa > Chordata > Aves > Psittaciformes > Psittacidae > Nestor > Nestor notabilis. The sequence continues at coordinate 111,731 of NW_009910423.1, forward strand.
GTAAGATCTTTTTCTGTTACTCAGACAAAAATTCTTGTGTTATTTTAACTCATTACCAAACACAAGATAATTAAAAAGCCCCTTTTTATGGTATTTACGGAGTATATTCCATACTCATGTCATTGTAAGTTAGAATACAAGAAACTCGTTAGAGTCTCTAACAATCTCTGTCATGTACTCATCTCAATTCCTGACATAGATGTATTGATAGTATATCAACTCCACTTTTCTACATTGTGTAAAAACACATTGTTACAAGGAAAATGAGTTTTGCCATTGAAGTGTTTTATTGCTGCAGTTATTTTGCCTATATGTACAGGGTAATAATTTCGGGGGGGGGGTGTACACATATTTGGAGGTAAAGAAGAAAATACTACTTCTAATATACTTCAAATGAATGCCAGTAAACATCTCTAAATTTTTAGTTATATTCCAGGTTTTCATTAGCTTTGCCTGTTTCAGCTGATGAACACAAGCAAAAATAAGAAAAAAATAATAGAAGAATATTTGAGGGTGGGAAAGAGACTTATTTTTTCTGTAACGTGATTTTTATCAGTGTATATATAATTTCATCACAAGTAAAGATACAACAGTCTCTCCTTACAGTAGCCTGAGATCATTTGGTAGAGGTTTATTTCAGTTTTATATGGTTTCAGCTTTGATCTGAACTGGCCCATTTTGCCTTTGCTATGATATTCTCTCTAACTTTTATAGCACTACAAAGATCAGCCAAAGAAATACGGCTGATAGTTCTCCAGTGACATCAGAGCACAGACCTGCATTAACACGTGTTCTCTATCCTGTAGTCCTCCTGCAGCTTCTTCCTGCATGGGGTGTGAGCACGTAGGCACGGGAGGAGGAGCTGGCTGTGTGCAGACACCAGTGATGTAGTTTCTTTCCTTGCAATACCCTCCAGCACTTTCTGGTTTCAACATTTTTGCATTTTAACTGGTATATATACAATATCCCTCCTCCATTTATGAAAAGAAAATTAGCTCTGCTCCAAGCCTCAAAGACGCATTTGTCTATGAAAACATTACAAGAATGAGGTATATGTTTTCTTTCATCTTAAAAGGATCCACTAATTTCCTAAATAACATGCCCATTAATGACAAGTTGCTAGTCCTACTGCACAGCCAGAGGCAGTGTGTCAAACAAGGACTGGAGGGAAAAGTGGTTTATAGTTGACTGAAGAAGAAAACAGGAACTGCTAAAAATAATCAGATAACAGCAGCAATGCCTGCGTTTGAAGAGCAGAAGATACTACAACCCACAGAAACGTTCACAAAATTTGTGGAGATTGTTGTTAAACACTGTTTTGATCTGACCCAGGCTTGGTGAGTGCAGAAGAGCCCTTTATCTTTCAAACAGTCAGAGGCAAGTTTGATTTGTCCAGTAACCTGTGCCAAGATACTTGATCAGTGAAGCCTCTTCTTTAATTTGTGCTTGTTTAAATAGAGACACTTAAGTACTTTAAAGAGAACTTTCATATTGACTGGTTGATGGAACTCCTCAAACTTGCCTCCAACAAAGGTAATATTTGCTTTTATTTCATTGTGTAATGCCTTTCTTTTGCCACTGAGATCTTAAGAGAAAGACTCCTGTTGTCTTCAATGTGTTTCTGGATAAGATCCAAACTGTCCCACAGGTGTGGTGTGGCCTAGTAGATAGACTACTGACTTCAGTCTGAAGACATCAAGGGCAGGTTTTGACTGCAACAGGTTTTCTGGGACATTTGAAGCAAATATTTTAATCATCACGAGTGATAGCTTCCCCAGTCAAGAAATTATTAGGGCAGATGAAGTGACTGTAGACTTTCATACGCTTCTCTGCTCCAGCACTGACCCTTTTTGGATGTTTTTGTATCATATGGACAGAAGGAGAATACACCTTATTTTAATTCATTGTCCTGTTTTGACTATGTCCTGTCCTCTTATCTGAATTCCTCAAAGATGTGCTTTGAGAATATGGTCCTAAGAAGTAACTGATTTTTACTTGGTGCTTCAGCTGAACTTACTTATGGATTTGTCTGGTTGTTCAGCCGTGGGTGATGATCTCCATTCTTACACCAGGACCCCATTCTGTTGTATTCCAACAAACACTCCAGGCTCCACTGAAAGTCAAAAGACGCACTAGGGGAATTGGGTTCATAGATGATGGGGAACAGGAGAGATCAACAAGACAAACACCATTGTTACCTGTGTTAAACAAACGAGTGTGTTATTAAGGACAGTTTGGAAAAGGAGTTCAGGGTTTTCATTAGACTCTAAAAGTAAGGTGAAAAGAATGAAGTGTGGAAGCCCCATTTTTTTTTTCCTACTGAAAAATCAAGCTGTTTTCTTATCAGTTTTAGCTGAATGCCCTGCCCATATCTGATGATACTGAATATTTTTATTTAATATTAGTTCTGCTACATTCAATAAGACCACTGTTAGAGTAAATGTGAGCACATTGTGTCTGGTGCAATTTATATGCAACAATAAGATCAGGATTACTGCTGAATGCCATTACAATGTACAGGACAACAACAACAATATTATCTTTACTTGACAGCACATGTAAGGCATAATGATACATAATAAATAGTATCATCTATCTTCCATTAAGTGCTTTTCCTCACATGAACAAAGTTGGTCATGTATGTAAATAATTGGCCCTTAATTGTTAGGGAGATGCTTAGAAAAACAGAAAGTTAGTGTGTGTAGTAAGGATAATGAGATTAAATTTGTGAATAAACAAATTCAGTTAATCTGAAGCTGACACCACTTTTCCAACTCTCAGAGCTCTTAACAGAGTGTTCAAAGAAGAAACTGTCATGTAGCCAGGGGAGCTCAAAACAGTATTTATAAATGCATGGGAAATTTTCAAGTTTGTTGCCTGAGAAAGTATTTGTAGGAAGGATCACTATGTGTTTACTTTGTTATTATGTGTTCTCTAGACATCCACTTCTGTGAGCTGTTTAATTAGACCCACTGCAGTTGTTTGTATGTTTTTGATGTATCTCAACGAGAGTGACAATGCATCTGTTTCAGTTTGGAAATATACCATCTGTTCTTCAGATCTGATGGTTCAAAGTAAATGTGAAGTGAAACTTCTAGTGACTTCCTATCGTACATGTGAGTTTGAAGACAGGTTGGGACTTTACTATCCTGATCATGGAGAATCATGGGCATGCAAGACCATGAGAAAATGTTCCCAACTATGAAAACATTTGGGAAAATTTGCCAAGTCAAGAAAACTCTCAAGTAGCTGTTTATCTGTGTTAGTTTACCAACAGAAAATAAAATATATGGTGCTTATGAGTTCAGTGAGATGTTACTGAAGTGTATCATATTGGCAAAGTAGATGAGTCTGTATTTACCAATTGAGTTTTCATCAGGTTCTCATGCTTCACTCTGAAGCTGCTCCTTATCTGGAATGATATTTGATGAGATTGCACTAGGAATGAGGAGTGGCACAGAGGAGAAACTGGGTTGTGCCTGGAATATTGATATCTACAAAGTTTGCTTTACTTACGGCTGTGCTGCTAATGACTAACCAACCCCTTTTCCTCCTCAGATCCATGCTTTTAGTTGCACAATTATCAGATCTTTTCTCTTGATTTTAATAGTTTCCTTTTTGTTTTCTTCCTTATTTCATGTTATTTCTTGTCTTCTTCTTTTAGTGGTCGTCTTTATTGGATGTTTTTACCCACTCCCAGAAATGAACCAAGAGTAAATTACGTAGAGCTACCTGGGAATGTAGGTGTAGGATGTGGCACTCTGTTAGGTCCTCTGATGTGCTGGATCAGCATTGCGAATTGAAGAATTTGATAGCAGCTAAAATTAAATGCAATAACAAAACAAAAGAAAAAATGTTTATATTAAATTAAACTGAGAATGAATTTACATAATATCACACCTATAAAACAACAGTTTTTCCTTAATACTGGACTGGAATTAAATTTTCAGATTAAATACTTAGTTTAAATAAAAAATAGTCCATCCTCACATGTTCTAGAAGATCTCAGGATTTTGGGGTCCATTACACAGCTAAAGATCTGGACCAAAACCAGTTTAATTGATAACTTGTAATTGGTATAATCAGGATTTATTTTATATCAGAAGGGGCCCATAACAGCATGTCTGTTTTCAGTCAGATGTATTAGTGTCCTAGCACGTTCTCACATCTCTTTCACTGCAAAATTAGCTGCTGATCTATAAACTGAAAATATCTAAAATGTAAGCCACAAGTTAAAAAAATTATAAAACTTCCTTTTTACATGTAATTCTTGTGTTTTGGTGAATTTTCTTCATTCAAGCCTGGTGGTATAGTACAGATTTTTCTGGTAATGGGTCTTCTCCAAAGTACTGATGATGACTTCATTACTCTTAGGATTGAAAGTCTATGACATCACTGTGTTCACAGGAAAATATTTAACATGAGTTTTGTGGTACATATCTGGTGAGTATCAGCTTCTCAAACACAGAGAACTGCACTTTCATATTATAAATTAATGAATGTAAAAAAGGACAGACCTCACAGGAACAGAGAGAGGACTATGCAGCACTGTAGGAAATATCATTATTCCCAGACTTCTACTCAAACAACACAATATAGGTCTGAAATACAATTCCTATAGTGCTATACTAGCATTCATGTTATTTCTTTCACAAATCTCCAATTTTTAGGCTTCATTGTGGTGATTATGGATTATGATTTCAACTCCAGAAGTGATGGATATCTTGTGCTTTGCCACCTTTCACTTGTACGAAAAATAGTCTTGAGTAAGATTTAGAATAATTTTTGCCCAAAGAGCAATTAGAAAGACAATGTCCTTAGCATGCAGTCTTTCTCAACTCAGATGAAATGCTTTGCATTGTCATCTTTATCTGTATAAAAAACTTTAACATGCATTTAATTCCCTTCTAATGCATGCAAAGTTCAATACCCTAACTGACAATAGTTGTCCTTTTTTCCTTATCTACATTTTCCATCATGCACATTAGTTTCTAAAATAAGTCTTTTACAATGTATTTTTCTTAAGAACTCTTGGAAAATAGTGATAACATAAAAGAAATATGAAACAGTATTTGAAAAATGCCAAATTGCTACTTCTGAACACAGGAAACTTAACTTTTATTTCTTTCTAGATTTATGAGCTGTTGGCCTTCACCTGATGTTACGTGCTTCTCTAAAATAATGAAAACCAGCTAGTGTGATGGACAATGAAGCTGAAATATACTTCCCCCATGTGATTAATTTAAAATCATGCTTTGCAGTAATTTATGTTTTGCCGATACAAGTGTATGATCTGGTAATTTTGTGTTGGGATTTAACATTACCTTTCGTGTGTCCGCTTATACCAGTTTTTCTAAGAATAGATTAATCATGTCAAGTTAACGACAGCTGGATAGTATATGTACTAAAATGATTAATTTGAGCAACAGACTTTGCTCAAATTCTATATTTCAGAGTTCTATAACTTTGTTATAGAAACAAAGAGCCACCTGTTTCCTTCAGGCTCATGTGTTCAGTGCAGATGGAGATCGTTTCTTAAATTGAGGAATTCTTGGGGCTTTTAGGATCTCTTTTATTTTCACTAGAAAGACTCAAACAAGTATGTTTCAGTATAGTAGGGGGGTTATATGTCATGATTGACTTCAGTTGCGAGAAATTGAACCTGTTTTTTTATTGTGTCCTGTCCAGGCCTGTATATTCCTAGTCTAAGCAGAACAACCTGTTTTCTTCTTAGTTGCTGTACATCTGCCCTTCACAGTATCCATAATTGAGTTGAATAATGTCTGGTTAGTACCCACTGACAAGTTCCAGAAAAGGTAATGAATGCAGGTAGAGCTAGAATTGCATTAGCATAGATATTAGGATGTTGTGGCTATTTCTGTTCAGTCTAAAAATCTTACAACTTTTTTTCAACCAAAAATTCTGCCATCTTTAACACCACAGGGATATTTTAGTGAGATCAGTAACTATACATATATTAACTGTATATATTAACTATATTTGTTCTATATCCTTTAGCTGTATACATATCTAAACAGCAGAATATTGGAGATCAGTTGTGCTGGGCTGTTACTGTAACAATGGAGGAGCCACTGGTTAAAAAATGGGATCTAAATATGATGGGTAGCTTTTTCAGGACAGAGATAATCTTCCTGAAAGTCAGTGTGGCTAAGTACTTTACCTTACTGGAGACAGGAAGATGTTCGCATTTTCTTTACTTGTCACTGTATGAAACACTTGGAAAAGGAGATGAAGATGAGCAAGAGTAGCAAATCTATGGTAGTCGTGGAAGATTGCTCAATAAAAACAACTCTGAGTACTGGAGACAAATAGAAGAGACTAGCAGAGTTTCTGGAGATCTGGTTTTGTCTGGGAGAAATCACTGTGCTCAGTGCAGGGGTAACTGAATGTAAATGTGACCTCTTCTAGAAAGAAGGGAAAAAATGAATGATGTAGCAGTTCATGTCATAATGTGATTTATTAAATTGGAGTGACTGGAAAAGCTGAGTTCAGAAGGTTTGCTGGAGAAAACATCTGATAATGTCAATATCCCCCAGTGAGTTAGTCACCTTTTGCTTCCTTTATACTCAGTGGAGGGCCAGATAACACTTCTGGAGCTTAAGTCATCTTATCCTAAAGCAGATGTCTAGAAATAGGTCAGCTGAATCATCCCACCTGGGAGCTGAGGACAGCTATCTCAACAGTCACAATCTATGTTACAGACATCTCAAATCAGGGAGATGAATCCTAGCTGTAAGGTCTTGGTTCTAGCTCAGTGTCTTGCACAAACAGCTATCTGCTTGGGCAGTTTCAGTCATTCATCTGATTTGGCAGGACATGAAACAAGCAGCTTGAGACACAAAATGCCCTGCAAAACTAGATGTGTTGGGAAGCTCTGCAATGTGAGCAGAGTGTGAGTGAATATATAGTGGCCTTAGTACTAGAAAAAGCGAGCTTCAGCATTATTGCTGCTCACAGTGGATTAAAGGGAGACTGTTATTGATAGATTAAGCAAATTTTATTTATTATCACTAAGACATGGATTTCTATTTATAAATTCTGCTGGGATTTCTTTAGCTCCATGATAGCTCCAGTTATGACTCTGGGACACTTGAGTTGGTCCTGATGCAAGTACTTGAGTATAGTACTGCCAATGCAGTAGAAGTCTCAGGGCTGAGACTTCGTAAGTAACAGGATGGGAGTGTTATCAGATTTCTTGAGTGGGTACAGACTTTTTAAAATAGAAACTTCTTCTTCAAAGTCCTCAAGTCCAAGCCATGCAAGAGTATGCAATGATTGTGATTTGAAGAAGATAGAATGCTCTCTGAACATGGGTGTAATGCACTGATGCCAGCTTATATTCTAAAGAAACCAAAATGGTCTAAAGCAGTGATTAGATTCCTGAAACAACTCTCAAAAGTGTCTACAGCAGTAGACAAACCTGATGTTGCCATATGCGTGCAGCTATGATACCAAATTTAATCTCCAAATTGTTGTCACCTATTGTTTGACATGCCACTGAAGTGAAAATATTAATATTATATTAATATAGAAAGCACTGTCCTGAGGAATATGGCTTGAGAATGTCAGACAGTTGTGGTTCTTAAAGCCTGAAGCTGACATAATCCATGTGAAATTGGTGCTGTTGAATGTGCAACAGTGGAGATGACAAATTTGTTTATCTAAACTAGGAAACAGAAATAGTCAGTAGAAAACCTTGCAATGGAATGTCTGAGCAAGCATTGTCTGCTTACATAAGCACAGATGGTGGGGGCAAATAAACTCCAGGAAGGTGAATATTTGATGAGATGGAAAAGAGTATTTCAGCACACTGTGCTACTAATCCACAGCTTGAGCAATAGCTGATGAGCATCACACCTGGAAAACTTCTTCCGACAACTTCAGGGGTATTAATCAGCATATTCAGGATGACATGACAAGTCACTGAATCAACTTTGTTCAGTTGTACTGATGTGCCCTGACGTGGCGACTCTTTTATGCTTCAAGAGGTGTCATAACTACCTGAACAGTGGTTCACATTTTCTTTTCCATTTTCCTTTTCTAAAACCCATCTGAATTGCAAGCTTGCTTCAAGTGAATTACATGGCTTTTAGTTTCATTAAGTAATGTCTGAGTTATACACTGTTTTCTGTTTCTCCAGGTTCTTCTCATTATTGTTATATCCACTTATCACTTTCTTATTTGTCCATTATGTTAGAACTTATATGGTTTTGTCTAGGAGCTACAGAACTATACAAATAAGAAAAAAAAAAAGACAGTATGTAATAAAGCTGAGACAAACTGTGTTTAATCTAATGTCTAAGGGTATGGGTCTGGAAGGCCTTTTAATGTTTGCATTGCAAGTGGAGTGCAAAGTGAATGTATTTCCAGCTCATTAGGCACATACATAATGTTACTTTTGCTAGTTTAATAGCCAAACTGGTGTTTTGCTGGTGTCAGAGAAGGTTGTTTGTCATTAACTGATGAGGCAAATCCCCTTGTGAAAGGATTCAGGAGAGGCAATTCAGTTCTTTGAAAAGGCACATTGAAATGTGCATGAAGCAGCACCTAAAGCAAGAGTGCTCCATTTTATACAGGCCACCTTTTCCCATACAGAAAAAGCAGCTTGAGCCTGGCCTTGAGCTAACAGAAGCATGTGTCGCTTCATTAATGTACCTGAATTTAAATAACAGAATATGATCAAAATGGTGTTCTTTGTCTTCATCAGTTCCGGTCATATTGTTGCTTTATTAAGACATGTACACACATATACCACATCTCATTTGGTATTCAAGACTCAGTTTGGAAAAGATTAAAAAAGAGTACCTCTTTTAACTATGCATAAAATCACAAAATGGTTTGGGTTGGAAAGGACCTTAAAAATCATGTAGTTCCAACCCCCTGCCCTGGGCAAGGACAACTTCCCTACTAGAACAGGTTGCTCAAAGCCCCATCCAGCCTGGCCTTTTGTCTCACGAACATCCCAAGTCAATAGGGTTTTGTGTTTCTAAAGAATTTAAAACTCTTTGACCATGCCAGTGTCTTTTAATCGGTAGTGTTACCTAGGTCAGGATGACCACACCCCAAGTTTCACTGTGATTTCTGTGAGTCTGCTGAATAATTACTTTAGTGGAATAATCCCATAAAATATGACAAAACAGTCAGGCTCATTTCTTAGGCTTAGCTAAGTGTTTCACTAATATTCAGAACTGAATACCCAAGGTGTTAATAACTCAGAAGAAGATACGATCCTGACACACCTTATGTTGGGACAGAATCTCTGCCAAAAGTATAATATTCTTATGTACATTTCCAATGGAATTTAAATTGTCACTTTAGGTTGTAAACCTGTATTTGTTATTGTCAGTCTCAGACTACTACATTTTAAAGCAAAAGATCATATGCCTGAATCTTTGCCTGAGGGAGGAGGTCTTTATCAAACAAAGAAGTATGATTTAAGATGTTATGTTTCTGAAGTAAAATTTTGAAATGAAAATGTTACCTAACACATGACACCACAAATGTTAAAAAGGGATAAACTTCTATGCTAAAAGTTGTACATATAGACCATGATCTTAGAATGCCTGGCTTGGGGATTTCGGGATATTTGCAATGGCAAATTACAGTTAGAAGTACTTTATCCAATGCAGTAGTCTAAATGTAATTAATGCTGGTAATTGCAATATCCTTTGGCTAGTGTAGTTGCACTGCAGATTTTAATAAAGTTATCTTCAGACTAAAACTACGCATTTTTAGTTCTAGGAAAAGGTTTAGGATCTTCTATATAACGCCAAGCTTTGCCATGATAACTTGCACAATCACTTTATTTTTCTTTTCCACAAAACGTCATACTGCGACAGTAACTCTCTTAGTCTCGTTCAGCTGGTATTCATGAGTATACTGACTTTGAAAACCTCAAAATTGTTTCCACAGGTTAACAGTAACACTAAGTGTGTTTGAAAAAGGTTGAGATAGATAATCACTAGAATAGAAAAAAAATCATTGTTTAGTCAAACAAATACCTGACATTTAATTCTGTGTAATGCCCCAGGCTTGTTGGGGGAAGAAGGATTGTTGTTTTTCTATGCATGTATGTTTTTTATTCTATTGTACTTTCCACCATATTGTAGGATTGCAAAATTTAAAATGAAATTTCTTCTCTATTTCAGACAGAACTGTTTTTCCATTCAGTTAAGTAACTGAAATCTTGAAATTAAGTGTTACTATTCTGATGTATTTTGCTATCTTTTAGTTCTGTTCAGTACAAGGTGAAAGCTGAGTTGTTTTTTTTCCTTTGTGTGAGCAAACACTTTAGCTTCTTAGTCAAAATGACAGGCATTCTGACTGCAGTGTAACTACTTTCAGATGATGGTGATAGGAACAATGAAGAATATATTTTTGTTTATAATTTCTTACCAATTTTAATTACCATGGGTCTTTGAGATTTACACACTGAGGTCCAATTTTGGAATGAATGGACTACTGCCATTCAGAACTAAGCAGACTGAAGAGTAGATTGTGTGAGTATAAGCCAAGGAAACTGACAATATTTCTGATGTTCACCCCAAGATGTGTTTTACACAACCGTGACATTTGATCAAACTGTGATAACTGCCTGGATAAAAAGCATGGGTGTAGGTGTGGGTGTCTGTATAGAAGCAATTTATAAGATGATCAAAGGAGAGACAAACTGTCCAATATATTTTTAGCCTGTGCTTTCTAAGCAGATGGTGAAAAAAAGGCTATATTAATGTTGCTTTGGAGTAAGAAGCAATACAATATGAGTATGCTGACATAGGTTTTGGCATTGTAATAATACTTTAATTATGTCACATTAAAGACATAAATTGCCTTTATGTGCAGTTAAAACATCGAGTTCTGAATGAGCAAATCGTAAATATTTTAAATGCATATTTGGTCTAGATGCCCTGTTTCTTTATAGTTTCTGTTAAGTAGTAACTGAACTAAAAATAAAATGTGACTATTGAGTGTGACAATAAGAACACTTTGTTTTTTTGACTACTTATTACTTCTCAGGATCATAGAATCATAGAATCACAGAGTCATAGTATGGTTTGGGTTGGAAAGGACCAAAAGATCATCTAGTTCCATCCTCCCTGCCATGGAACCATGACCTACAGTTAATGCAAGATGGAATATAGGACTTCCTATAGAATCAAGTTTAACAAAATCTCACCTGTTATTGCTACTTTTTTTTTTTTTAATGATGCACGTAATCTTAATACGACCACTGATTTCAGTTTTACTCATGTTCCACTATTTTTTGGATTCTTTTCACTATTAAAATTCTTGCTTAAAACGGCTTTTGCAAAGTAGGAAATCAGCATAGAAATGTACAACACAACCTGAAGTACGGAGCTGATATTCGTTTTCTATATTCATTTGTCTATTATTCATTCTAACACAATTTACAGCATCACAACAAGCAGGCATAGTAATGATGACACTGTGGAAAATTTACTGTCATTTTTACCTTTTTCCAAGGAAGGATTACACCTGTATTTCCTTTTTCCACTTGTATAAATTATATTTACATATATCATTTCAGAACGAATCAGTGGCTTCTCATTGCATTCAGAGCTTGTGTTTCAGATTATAACACATTGCATGTTTTGCCCCAAAAGCTTGGGAAAACTTATGATGTTTCTTACAAAGTAAAAAATCTTTTACTCACTAATATGTGCCTAGGATTTGAGAAATCAGGAAACTATTTAATTTTTTTTATCATGATTGTAATAAAAAGAATAATAATTCCATCTTTTCTAAATCTATAGAAGCAAGAAAAAAATCCTTATTTGCTTTTCTGAAGTCTCGTACAAAGATCTTTATATTTTTCATGGGAAAAATCTGTAATTAAGACTCGTACACTTTTGTTCCATGTTATGCAGTTCTATAAAATAAGTTAATGAACAATATTTCAAAATTTCAACAGGAAACACCTTCAGTAATTAATTTTTAAATGTGGCTTCAGTGAGATTAGGAATTTTTAAGGGTGGAAAGAACTCAAAAAAATTCCGGTATCTTTTCCTACAAATGTCAGTGTGATTTGTTAGCCTATGGTATACCTTAGAATGGAGATCCAGGTGATTCTCAGCCAGGGTGCTTGTAGTTCGTACCACAGTGTATGCTGTGAAAGTAGCACTGGAATACCTATACTTCATTGTCTTCAAGTACTTCATGTGACTGTACATTGGCTGCTGCAAGAGTTCATTAAACAGATAAAAGGAAGCTGGATAAGTAATCCTTACAATGTTCTGAAAATCACTCTGGAATAATGATAGAAATAAAATTTTAGTAAACAGTGAATCAGTGGGAACCAGCCACTGAAAGAACCACAGTATGCCTAAACCATGCAATATTGTTTGGTTAAAAGCAGTATGTCTATCCAGAGCTGAAAATGAGAACTTTTAACTTAAAAAGTAAAGCAAAATCATGAACGCTTAGAGGACAGTTAAAATATCTCATGTGCTAGCAAGGACATTTCTAATCACATCTGCTTGTGCAGCAACAACTTCTGTCCTTGGCTTTACTCTTTTATTTTCTTTAACCTGTACTGAATCCACATCTTTAATCATTGTGTCAGTCATTTCTTACCATTTCTACCAATGCCATATTTGTAAAGTTGAAGGAGTACAGAAAGTCCAGCAGGCAGTGTCCCATCAGCCCTGTCATGAGTTCCTGAGGGTCTGTAAATGAAGCCCCAGGACTATTATAGGCTGTTCCTGAATTTCCTTCTGATCTCAGACTGCCTGCTCCTTATCTTATACCTCCCACTGGCTTCATTCAGGTTCCTGCTCCTTCACTTCTGGTTGTTCGGTTTTTTTTGTAACCTACCTGGCACCTCCTGAATCCAAAGACACATTTCCTTTTTAAATGACACTTCCTTGCTTTTCATGTATGGGAAAAAAGCAAGAGGAATGGGAGATGTGTGCAAGGCTAC
>NW_009910424.1:0-26122 GCF_000696875.1 Nestor notabilis
ATGCATGCATTTACATATATTCAAAAGTAAAAAGTGAGGAGAATCGGTAAATCATACATCTTCATACCCTGGATGCCACTACCAGTGACGCTGGTTCAGTTGGAGGTGGTAGCTATGGCCTGCAGTAGTCACAGCCATCAGATGTGCCAGAGTTCCTGATCCTCTGAGAATGGTCAAATCAAGTTCCTGAGTAATAAGCCTCACTGATTTTATGGAGGGTCACAAGCTTACTCTTCAGATGTTTTCTAGAGGGCAAAACCCCAATTTTTGAACGGCGCAGTGAGATACAATCCTTGTGGACCCTGTAATGTGAGCTCAGTCATTTTTACATGAATCCTAGGTTCTTTGATGAATGATCCATGTGTGTTTGCTCTCCTGATGCAATGCTTTGATTGTTGTACAATTTTGAATGTATCTCTGTGAAATGAGAGATCAGCCCAGGACAGTGCTTACCATTAGAAAAACAGCATGTATCCTCAGTCTATCTGAAAGTCTTCTTTCTATACATATTTTTTCTTTACATTAAATAGAAAATTGTCTGTAATAACAGTACTTTTTTGAAGATTCTGTTTGTCTTTTTTCTTCTCTTTGTTGTTTTTCCTTTGATATATATAAGCTGCTACCATTTAAGTCACCAGAAAGAACAGGAACTTTTAAGTTATCAAAAAGCATCTTGTAAAAGATTCCATCAGAAGAGTTATCCTTGTATTTATAGCATAACCTGGATAAAATAAGAATTTGAAATAATACGGGAGGTTGAGAACAATGCATAATACAGATGTCTTAAGGCAAAGACAATCAAAGTAATACAGTTCCTTTCCGTATACCATTAAGGGCATTGTTCTGAAGGCTATCCTTAGGCACTGGAAACTAGTTTCCCCAGGCTCCTCTGTAGCCTACAGAAAAATAGGAACCTAACTTAAACACACTATCATTCTGGAAGAGGTCCATTGAATCTAGCAGGAGCCTAAGGACACAAACCTCTCCCTACCTACAGTTACCCTTTGTGAATACCTTATGTAATTAATGCTTGAATTATATGGTGGACACTTGGAAGAAACAGCTCACCTGACGCTGACCTGTCGGATTCAGCTGTACGGGTGGAAGAGGGAACTAAAATCACAGCCACGGCACAATGAAATCTATCAGAAATCATTAATGAAAGCCCTTGTTTACCTTAACTTGCTACCTGGCAAATGAATATAGCATGAAGTCACTAGCAGCCTAAGTTAATACTCCTGGATGTGAACCTTAGCAGCCCAGGAGCAGACACACTGTTTTTTCAGTCCCTTCTGTTATTCTGAGGGTAACTTCCAGTGAAGAGGTTGACTTGGTACTTTCCTGGGCCTGTTAAATTACCCTCTTAAATCATTCCTGTATAAATTACCAGAGCTCATGAATCAGAGCTCTTGTCATCGCTGTATTGCTACTTCACTGAGCTGTTCAGCCTTCCAGGGTTTCATTCATGTTCATAAAGCTTTGGGGCATTCCTAAAAAAAGCAGAAAGCTCCTGAACTTGTGCTAGGGATACATGGCATTCTCTGCGCTCTGCTTATTCCAAGTGCCTGTTCTATTTAGAATGACACTGAAAAAAAAAAATACCTGTGGTAAAAAAGCACTTGTAACTTAACATATCAAGTGCCTCAATGTTTTCCTTCTTAGGAAAAGAAAAAGAAATCAAAGCTTTCATTTCTTTTGAAAAATCTAATACACACCATGTCACCACACACTGCAGGGGAGAAAGTGTTGGGGGGTGAGAGGGAGGGGAAAGAGTCTACATTTTCTAGTAATTGTGAAGCTCTGCTCAGCTAAAACAAGTGTAGCCTTCATACAGAAAATGGCTGTGAACACTACAGAGCAACATCTGCTTTGTGAGTCTAAACCATAAAAGGCTTCCAAATGCCCTTAAAAATTGTTCCCTATTTTCCCCAGTCTGAATGTCATCTCACAGGAAGCCATCTGGGACAAGCATGCCAGCTATTCTGCTGCAGCGATAGCCGTATTGTCCTCAAGTGCCTCAGGATGAGTCACATCAATGCAAAAGTCCAATTATAGTAGAAGCCCCCCAAAGCAGAAGTATCATTTCAAATAAATAAGACTGATGTAGCTGAACCACTGGAATTCAGAATGTAATTCAGTCACTTCATCACCTTTTGCTCAAAAAGCCTGCATTCGTTAAAGCACCTGTGCTGAAAACCAAATCTGGTTATGACATTACCAGCACAAATGTGAAAGTCTTAAGCCCAGTGTATATGCATTTGGAGGAGTATATTACTTTTTTTTTTTAATTATTATTTTAAAATACAGCCTTTCTAGACCTGGTGTTTCTTACCACTTTAGAGCAGCGAATGAACAGTGCCATCCACTGTTTCTCTGAATAATCCACAACATATTCCTAGAATAGTCTTAAATAAGATTAAATATAAATATTAATGCCAAGGTTGAAACAAAGAAATGTAGATTGGTAAATAGTTGCAGGTCAAAATGTATTTTTAAGGAGTCAGTCTAAATCATAGAATGACAACTCTACAAATAGGTTACAACAAAGGATTTTTCAAAATATCTCTTCACCTGTGGATGAGCCATTCTAACTTAATTAGCTATATTGTTGCTCATTTATCCTAAACCCAAATACCTCTCCAATCAAGTGGGCCATCTATTGCCTGGTTGAGTATAAATTCTCCCTTCATCTTATTATAAGAATTAAATTTCCTCTCCAATGTGGTCATCAACTCTCTAGAACATGACCCTGATGAAAAATGCTGCTAAACCCAGGTGCTTTTAGAAATGTTTGCTTGAGAAGAATTAATAACGGTGTGAGTGAAATTGTTTTCATGGACTAAACATGGCCAATGCAAGACTCTATGTCCCTGAATACCTTTGAAAGTGGAATCAAAACCTTACCATTTATATGCGTATTTTAGATGCTGTTCCCATAAAAGGATTCCAAACTCAACCCGTCTGTGGTGTTGCATATCTCTCTTTGCTAAACACAAATACCTGCACTTTTCAACAATGCCACAATTCAATAATGCAAATATACAATGTGCTCAGTGTTCACCTTAACAGAAACCCTAGAAGTATTCTTCCTAGGCTTTCCTGGAATACAACCTCATTGTTCAGCATTTTACTAGATTAATCCACAAGGTTTATCTTGCATCCTTTTAAAACAAAAGCAAAACAGCCATTGACCACAATGATGAATGAGTGAAACTTAAACAGTTTGCCTCTTGTTACTTTATTGTGTACTATTTTTTATAGGGAATGTTTAGAATTTCAAGTAAAGACCACTTTTCAATTCAAAGTGGCTGTAATTCCTGACTTTTCTTATAGTACAGATCCTCATTGACACAAATAATGGTAGCAACATTATTTAGAAAATTGTATAACTGCCGTGTCCCAGGTAATTCAAAGGATAATTACTTGTTTATGATCAATGACCACTAATTATATACTACACAACACAGAGCTATAAAACTGACAGATGATGAAAGCATATAGTTATAACATACTGTGCTGGGAACATGACTTTTATGAACCCAATATATAGCACTCAAAGTTTTCTCTAAGAAAGACATTTATAGAAAAGAAAATGCATACAGTAGAATTGGTTTTACTGATCACGCTCATGCTCATTCATATTTCAGGATCAAAGATTATTTTCCAAAAGCTGTTTCCTATTGATGCTGTTGTGTTTGCTTCTCACACACAATGATCAGCAGGACACTGGGTTGTAAGGGTCAGACTGGAACTGATTTCTTTGATTT
Source organism: Nestor notabilis (assembly GCF_000696875.1). Classification (NCBI taxonomy): domain Eukaryota; kingdom Metazoa; phylum Chordata; class Aves; order Psittaciformes; family Psittacidae; genus Nestor; species Nestor notabilis. Next base: position 3,768 of record NW_009910424.1, read on the forward strand.
TCCTATTATGTTTTCAAAGGTAGGAAAGAATTCCCCTTCTTTCTGAAAGTCACTGGCTGTAAGCAGAGAAAACTAGAGATCCTGAGAGAGTAGATTAGAACCAATTATAACCTGACTGAAACGTTATTGCAGTAAAACGCTGAATACAATCCCTTCTTCTTTGGACATAGATATTTTGACCCCATGCTCCCCATGCTTGTAGCTATTTTGACTCCCCACTTTTTGGGAGCCTGCTGGTGTTGAAAATGAGATTTCATATTGACAATATTAAATTTCAATTCCTTGTTCTTTACAAAATAGTCTACTGAGGAAAGACATAATATGAATTTAATTAATTTTGTATTACATTATGTTTGGAAATACTAAATAATGTTTGATAGTGTCTTGGATCTTCAGCACATCAGTTGTTCCTTTGTCAAAAAGGCTTGTTTCACCTTTGAAATGCTGAAATACTGTCAAACTCCCAAGAGTTTCCAACATGGAATTGTTATGAAAATAAATAAGGGATTTACAAGGTGATCATATGAGAAATAGTGATCTTTTCCAGCAATCTTTTCTTTTCTATATGCTTAAGGCAACCAAAATATTTAATGCCTTCAGCTATAGCTGCTATATTAAAAGTCAGGAAGAAAGATATGATAAGAAAAGAAATTACATTAAATCTGTTACAACTCAGACATCATCCGCTTACTTCATAAATTGTTGATCTGACAGAGGGACAACACAGCTGTAGGACTTTCCTTAGATGACTTCTGTTAATACTGTCAGTACATTTAGGATCAAAGGACTGCAAAGCCTTATGAAAATCTTTCCAATTTTCTGTGTTTTCATCTGAAAGGATCTCTCCCACCTAACAAACAAATGCATTAGTAATGCAGGAAAGAAAAAAGAAGGTGTCACTGAGGTTAAACTATGATAGCATTACCACATGAAAAAAAGTACTAAAATGACAAATCTAATGTTGGAAGGCCAGCAGTTACTAAAAATGTATATGCTATCACTTACAGTATTACAAGCTACAAGAAGAGTGTGCTTCTTTGCTTGGTTTGTTCCATTAAGCTATTCATGAACCATCTAATTTAAAACAAAATTACGTTCAACTAAAATAATTTTAGTGTACTAATTTCAAAGCATGATGCAACATTAGGCCCAAAATTTACCCTTGAAAATATTTGTTCTGAAAACTGACTGAGAAGTGACAGCAAGAAAGCATAAACCTCACTTCATATATCTGCTTCTTTAAGTAGCTGAAGAGGCATGTATATGGACTGATGCTAACACAGAGTTTTGCTGTCTGTTTCTCCCCTCAGTCCTGTAAAACAAAATCCACCAGGACTGAATGAATTGCAAGTGGCACTCAGCTTACTCAGGGCATAATTTGAAGACAATGGGCTTGCACAGGGGGAAAATAATGGCAAAATCTGGTTTACTGAAGTCACTTTAGGATCTGTCTATAGCACTAGCAGTTAGAATAAAAGTGTTTTTCACTTGTAAATTGAGTATATTAAGAACAGAAGTTTCTGAGAAGAAACAAAACCACGATCACATTTTGACAAAAAATCTCAGCATAACTGAAGCTCTGACCAAACTGTACTATGCAAGTTTTCAGGTGAAAGGAAGGAGGTTGAGATGCCCCTTGGGTTGTCTTAGGTGTAGGGGGACCTAGATTGGTTCCAGGTTCTGGCTCTGCCCACTGCTACTTTTAAGATTCCTCTGACCAATAATTTCCTAGAGGAATGATAAAAATGAAGAGATTTCTTGAAAAAGTTGTCCTTTTTTATTCGTACAACCTGTAATCTGCCTTTTCTACAGGATGTGCCATGTTGATGAAGCTGGCATCACTACTCAGGTCACACAACAAAAGAATTCCCAGACACTCAGGCTTACTTGTAGCTACTTTTCATCAAAAGTGGGGTACAAACCCAGCCACAGAGCCCAGAACAGACCTACTCCTCTGGCCAGAATCACTGTCCATGTGTGAATGCACAACTGCCAGGATCACGTGTGGCTACTTTGCCATCACTGGTGGTATTTCATCCCAAGGTGACAATGTTCTGTGATGCTTAACATTACCTGCCTTCCCTCATGCTAGCATTTACATCATCTGGGATGCTTATTTTCAATGACACAATGACTAGTAATCTGTGTACACCTCTATTTTGAGTCTAATCAACTTAATTTGTAAATCCCACTTAGTGTGCACTTCAGCTGCACATGTAGGCACTGTCAGCATTTGCATTTTCTCCAGTATGCTAATTTTACAGCTACTAAAGTTTGCCCCAGAATTTCGGCCAGACCATTATTCTTCTCAAAACCACTTGGAAGGAACTTCAGCTGCTATATCAAATGTTGCTATGGTTGAGCCATCAGAATGGAAAGCAGCTTGTTTCAGCTCCTAACATCAAAGTGTTTCAAAGCAATGCATACCATTCAGGGCTGTTTAATGGAACCTTCTTTTTGTGCATCTAGTATCTGTCTTGACTTTACTGTGCTCCTTTGGTATCTCTCATAAACACTATCCAGACTACCTAAGACAAAGCTAAATATGGAGTTAGTCAGTTGACATACTAGTGCAAACCTAAAAGTTGATACTGAAAATTATGAGCAGCTTGTTAATATTAGGAAGTAGATTTGCGAAGTGCAGATTGAGTTCTTGCTTAGAATAATTTGGTAAAGAAAAAAAAGTATTGATTTATTTCTGTTAAAAGAAATGGATAATGCACAGCATAAAACCACTCCATACCTCTAGTGAATGGTTCTAAAGAAAAAAATTGTAAGATGACTGCAAATTCAGAAGGTGTTAAAGCTGTACTCAGGAATATATGCAATGTCTGTGTAGTATATAGTACATGTTTTGAACCAAGATATATTATAAAGAAAAATAGATATAACAAGAAACAGCAAAATATTGGCAAAATGGATCTGACAACTGAAAGCTATGAGGTGGTACTACTGTTCTTCCTCTGACGTACGCACAGCTGTGAGCTACTAATTCTGCTAGAGTAAAAGCTCCAGTAGCCATGATATTGCTTTCCAATTGATGCTTCAGAAAAAAAACCAAACCCAAACAAATGCCTGGAAGTTCTGGTTATGATTATTCCATTGTTGGAATAAATGTGACCTTACTAACATTGATAAAAGCTGTATGCAGAGCACAAAAATTTACCAAAACACAATCCAGCATTTGCCACAGTCATTATATTAATTCTTTTTCTTCAAACAAGTCTAAAAATTCATGATAGTCAAGGTATTCAGTCTGTTCTGGATTAATTATCTCAATTAACTCCTGGAAGTCTTTATTTTTCATTTGAAGCACCAAGTTACATAAAACATGATGAAGGTCATTTTGTGTGATCTTCCCATCTCATTTCTAAGACAAAAAAAGAACGCATACATAAAAAAGAACCAACATTTACTAAAGCAATGCTGATTCCAACATGCCATTCAACACTCATAGATGATCCTGGCCTACAATAACCGACAACCCTACAGCTGTTTCAATAGCCTGAATATACTCCAGTTCCCAGTGAACATACAAGTGGAATATTCATTGGATGGAAGGCTAGAACTATAGGAATGAAACTACAATGATCTTTCCATTACCTTGAGATAGATTATTTAGTTTGTTGGCAAACTGTGCTACAAGTGAATGGATATGTAAATTTGCTTTGCACAGACCAGCTCACATTTAGGTCAGTTTATCAGCTGCATTTCATTCCTTATCTGGTCTCTAACCAGTGTTCACACAAACTTGTGTCTGACTGAATACCTGCTGGATCTGAGTAAACTTGACTCAGCTGAGTCAAGCTGAGTCTAAGTTGCTGTTAGCATGCACTTCAACCATTGCCTTAAGTCCACACAAAAGTCCACCAAGTGATGTCTGTTATCAGGTCCTGATACAGCTCTCAGCATATTTATAGATGGCACATGAGCCTAAATTTATTAGGCAGATGTGCTCTCACATCTGTGGCAGAATTTTCTTTATTATTAACTTCAGAACAACAACCAATATCTCAACTAAACATTTTATATATTGAGCATGGCTTTTTTCTAAGACTGCAGTTGTCAGATGTCGTCCATGGCCATGACAGTCCATGAGGCCAGAGTAAATGCAAACACGTGGGTCCTTACAGAGATTTCAGTTGAAGATGCAATTAAAAGTACATGGTGAGCACTGAGAAACTGTTGACAGTCAGTTAATTCGAAATACTTGAGACCTACTGTTGTTGAATCTCGTCTTTCTTTTCTTATGCTTCCTTTGTACCTGCTTAATGAATCCTTTAAATCAGATATGGTGCTAGGTTAGGTCTATGGACATTCTTGACTTGGTTTCTGAGGGTGAGTTGGCTCTCAGAGAGAATCTTTATCCAGGGCTTGGTGCTCAGTCACACTTATCATACCAATGGATACTCATTTGGACTGTAAGGTAATGGGCAATGGATGTCTTCATTCAAGAGAATCAGGCTACTGTTATTTTGCTACACTTAAGGAATAGTTTTTTCTCTCAGTTCCCATGGCAAGAAATATCCAGAAATTATGTAGGAGAGTTTGGACCAACTCTTTTCTTCAACTGTCTATTGCATTTTATAATTTTAATTTTGTTCCTGAACTTTTGCTTTTTTTTTTTTTTAGTTGTTTCTTTATTTTCTCTATAGAAACCAGAGGAAAGATAATGGTGAGAAAAGAAGAAAGTGGAATAAAGGCTTTGGAACAACAACAGAAAAATTAAGAGTAAATAGTTCCTTCAGTGATTCAGTTTTCCTGGCTAAGCACTAGACAAATATCTTTCTGTTCATAAAATTCACCCTAAGAAAATTCTGTTTCCCTTTAGTCCCCCACAGAGATCCAGGGTGGCAGTAATAATATAGAGGATAAGCAATTATTTACTTCATCAGTTGGTCTGGGAAATACTTTAAAGTTTGGCAATCAAAAGATAATGGTCTTGTGAAACTACTATCTGGTATTTGAATTTTCTTTAGAGACTATTGTCACTGCATTAAATCATATGGAAGCAAAACCTGATAACGTATCTACCTCCCCTAGTAAGTAAGTTAGGGAATCTGGTACTGAAGCTACAAAGATAGCTTCTACTTCACAAGAAACAATTGTGCAGAATGACTAGGTCTTACCCATGAAGATGAAATATCTATTTTGATAAAAATAAATTACATTTGTTCAAACCTTAGATAATATGGGAAAGTCAAGATATGCAACATCAGGATTTATTAAGCAGGTTGTATTTGCTTATTTGGCTACCTTGCAAGTTCGATTTTATTTATTCAAAAGGATTTAATTTTATTGCCCAGATCATTATCTAAGTCAGTCAGTCCATCATCAGTGATGTGACTGGGGATGTACAGGTCTATTCCAACAAAAAAATCATGATGTTATGTATAAATAGAAACCATTCTCACATGTATTTTTTTCATTGTGAGAGCCTCCAGATGCTGCGGATTAAATAGTTCTTTCTTCTGCCCGTCTTTCCACCATTTCCAGTACCTCTGTCTTTGTTAACAATTTCCTTCACTAATGTTCCAGTCCAATAAATGAATTAAAATCATGTAGTAAAGTGCTTTACTGAATCATGGCCTGAATGCTGCAGACATTATTATTACTGCTATGTATGAAACTGATTTCTTTTCCTATAAATTGCTAGGTGAATTCTTTCTTTTTGTGGTCATATATGTATGTATATAGATGAAACACTGCAGACCTAAAAGGAACAGTTTTTATGTAATTATATTAGAAAGGGATTGTGATATATCATCTATATAAAAACATCTAATAAAAAATGCCAATAGTACTTCTGAAGATATGCCCAGTGCTCCTTTCACTTGTGTCAACCAGACTGAGAGTTTTAATTTTTCAGTCTATTATTTGCTCATTCAGTTCAGAATTACAGACTCTACAATTTAAGAAGTGCAATATGTAGCAAATCAAAGTAATAAAAAAATCCAGCTTGTCCACTAAAGGGGTGATCACACAATCCAGGACATACATATGATGACATTCCATCAAAACTGACAGAAAGGCGTTTTGGTATAGTTCTGTACTTTGTGAGGGCCCCAGAACTGGTGAGGGTAGACAGTTCTTATGAAAAGCTCATAGTCCAGAACTAAACACAAAAAGGCAACCCACAGTCTAGCAAAAGTCAGATGAAGGTACTTTTGAAACTGGAGTGAACTATGCCACAGTAGGCTCAACATTATCAATACCACATTTAAGTTCCAGTCTACCTGTCACATGACAAACTGCAAACATAAACCTTTTAGAAATACATGATAGCACTCTCTGTTTATATTATACAATGAGCTTATAATAATTACTACACAGTTCTGATTCTCATTAACTTTATCTGTCACACTGATTTTATTCTTTTATCAGAAGAGATTTGCCTTGGCTGTAATTTCTCTTGGGGTCTCTCCAGGGACCATGGGGATTTATATTTATTGCTAAGCAATATATTTGGATGTACACACTTAGGACACGTCCCTTCTTTTCCAAAATGCTGTATCTCAGATTAAGGTGTAGCCTTATCCTGCACATATTAATGCCTATCTTTAGTATAAATGTCCACCACAACCAGTCGCCTTCTGCATGTAATGTTAAATAAGTATTCATGTTCTGTATTATTTAGATATAATATTAAAAACACTAGCTATGTTCCTTTAAACATTTTATAACACTAAGAACACTAAAGTTTGCCTGATAGCACATTTCAGTACAAGAGAGAAAAAGTTTGATCTCTCTTACGAATCCAATGCATTTAAGGACTTGAGTTAGGAGACTTTCCAATACTACTTGAATTCCCTGCCCTGAGGTGAGCAATCTCCTTTTAAAAGAGACAAAAAACCCCAAACAAACAGTGCAGGAAAAAAATTACAACTTGATACCTTAATTTTAAATGTCTAAATTTGCAGGAGATGCAACAATACGAAATTTTTAGAAAATGTTGATATCACATCTTCAAATGACACAAATGCCAGTGCCCTGGGTGACTGTGACACAACGTGTGATCAATAACAAGAACTATCAAAAAATGCACTCCGTATAATGGCATGTATAAAAATGACATAAAGTAATAATATTTCTTAATTTTTAAAAAAAGCTCAACTAATTTATATTGAATATTGCCCACTGAAATAATTTTTAATGCCTTTTCGTTTCTGCGTTTCAGAATATAGGGAGAAACTTTCTGAAAACATTCTAAAATGCTAGAGAAGTTGTTTAATTATTAAGTCTTTAGTGTCAAAACACTTGCATAACTTTTTCCTAGGATTTGAGTTTTAAAGTAAATTGCAGAATATTGCAAGACTCCCGAAAGAACATCAAAGGGTGCTTCACTAATCCTTTTATAAAACTTCAATCTGGTTCAATATTTTAAAGCTAAATTTGCAGTATAGTTACAGGGAACATTACATTTCTAGAGTGCACGTTAGAAAGCACTGCTACTAGGTTGGGATTTTGTTTTCAGAATATGGCTTAACAGGTCAGAACTGGTAGCATTTTAGACTCCAACACATCAAGAACAATTCCGAAAAAACATCAGTTAGAAGAAAAAGGGAGCAGACAGTTGCTTGTGGGCTGGGCAGTGATGTGATGAAGAATCAGGAGCATGCTGCATGAATCTATTAAAAACTTTTAGATAAGAACATGGATATATTTAAGTCCTGGAACAGAAGACATTCAAGTTCAAATCTATTTCTACCTCCCGAAAAAAAAAAAGAGCAAGAAACTCTTTAACTCTAAGACATGTACTTGGTTTAAATGGGTTTTGCACAATAGCTGAAAAGCCGCTCACGCAGTTACATAAATATTTAGGAATGTTACAAATTCACATATGTTTAGACATTAATAATGAGTTCACTGGTGAAGTCACTGCTCTGTTGCACTATCGCATACAGCAGCTTAGCAGGAGAATAGTATTTGCTAAATATTGCTATGCAGATCTTAGTGTGAAAAAGAAATATGACATCCAAGAAGACTTTTCTTGTGTTGATCATGTGAGACTGAACATTTTTCACAGCATTCCCTCTTCATTAAGTGTCAAAGCCTATAGTTATCACGTTTCATTTTACCAGTAAGGAAACCAGCTCTTCTAGAAGCTACCACACATCATGACAGACTACTGTAGGCAATGAGAGGAGGCTGTCCACTTGGGCCCAGAGACAGCCCTGAGCAGGAGGAATGGTGGGGAGAGGAAGCACAGAGCCAGGGTTGAAGATGAACCCTGCATAATCAGGATATAATGCCTAACACTGAGATAACCAGTGGTACCAGTCAACATGGGGATGTCAGCAGCTGAAAATTAACACATCTAGATTCCTCTCGTGGAAGTAGCGGTTAACAGGGCTGTCCAGGACGCTGGCAGAGGCAAAACAGGCATTGGGGCCCTGCCTGAACTGCTGTCCTGGGGCAGTCTGCTGCCTGAGGCAATGGTAGACCTTATTTATGCCCAGTGGCATGCCATTTTGACTTAGAAATGAGAACACTGTGGATGCAAATGACAGATATCAAACAGGTGCGATAGATAACAGAATCAGATAACAGAAACCCTCACATGGAATTGTAGATAATAATTCATTCTCAAGCAGTTCTGTTTCTAATGAAGTCTTGTAGGGGCTGATTTTTAGCCCTGCGCTATACGTCCTTTTTATGCACACATGCACATATTCATGTGTCTCTAACAGAGTAAACATGTCCCTTTCTATATATATATTTATATCCATACATACATAGACACATGTACAAACCTGAAAAAACGAGAAATTTTAAAACATGAGACAACCATAAATAACTGAAAAACAAACGTAATGGTAAAATGATGAAGAGAACAAACTGAAAGACAAATAGAATGGTATAATGATGAAGAGAACAGTCACAAAGAGAACAGCGTGACTGGGAAGAATAAGGACAAGGAAAGGATAAGCTTGCTAATGAAGTCTTACAATGAGAAACGGAGAAGACATGCCAGAATAGAAGAGCAATCTTAGTTATAAGGAGCAGTTACTCTTAAAGATTTGCAGGTCATAATATATAATCGAGGCTTAAGTAAATTGCCACTATGATGTTAGGCACAAGGGACTCAGTCAATCCTTGGATGTAGAAACAGGGGAACACTTAACAGTATCTGAGAAGTTATATTACTTATTTTTTCTGGTACTAGTGCAACTTCTATGAAAGCACCAATTCTCATTTCTGTCATAACATTTCATGAAATATCCAGAAAAACTAGCAGGGGTTCAAAGGCAGCCACAGGGATGATTAAAGAACTGGCCAACATGACTTCCAGTGAAATTGTAGGAGGTCAATAATTTTTGTTTATCAGAGAGGTTGTTATAGATTATTTAGTCCCCAGTTGCACGTATCTATGTTAAGGAAACTTGAAAAACAGACTCTGCTTGCTGCAGTAACAGAAAACAAAGACTAGCATCCACCAGATTACTTTGAAGCAGATACAAGACACAAATGTTTAGCTGTAAGAGTAGTTGACTGAGGAAACACCTAAAAATAATTGCTCTTACTTCACTGAGCATAAGAAATACCTGCCTCAGAGAAGGATAAGCATCTTGAATGTATCTGCACAGCTTCTGAAGAACAGTGTCACTCACTGGAGAAAGCTTCATCTCCTCTAGCTGGATTTACTCTGAAAGAGGAAAAAAACCAGTCTTTGCAATGCTTTCATGTCTCACCCTCTTTTGCTCACCATTTTCTTCTCAGAGCAGGAAGAATGAATCAACTCATTAAGACGCAGAGTTTGACAGGATTTAAAATAAGAGTGCACCTAGAGAAAGCATTGCCAAAAGATTTTTTAACTGAATTTAATCAAGGGTGATCACCGAATGGATGCATTTCTTATTGTGTATATATATATATATGTATTCCACAGGTTACTTGCATAAAAAAGGAACTTTCTACTTACTTATGCTTTTTTTCTCATGGGAATTGTCTGCCTGTTTTCAAAGATTCTCCCAGGATCCTGGAATTTTTGTAAGAATTGTTGCCAAGCAATTTTACCTGTGGCTTTCAGTCCAAGCCTGATTTTTAAAAAAGAAAACCAGTTTAAAAGATTTGCTTATAAAAACACTCTATGTTCCAAGAAGAATTTTGAATTACAAAATCACATCATCATTATAATATCAATGTGTGCAATGTTCATAATTACAGTAAGCTTGCATAGCTTTTCTCTGTTACTAGATATGCAAACTGAGCCAACTTACTTTCTCAATTCCAAATATCTAGCTGTGGAAGAACTAGACCCCAAGTGAGAATTCATCTAACCAAATGTACGTGCCTGCACCTGAGTGAATCACTCTAAGTTCCCTTTATAGTCACTGGGGAGAGACAGGCACTTTCAGGACAGGATTCATCTCATCCTAAAGTAGACATCTAAAACTGATTAGATGATTCCTGCCCATTGTTTCTCTCCAGTGACTATAAAATGGAGTCTAGGAGGAGCAGTTCAGACGTAGACATTCACATTACACATGTCTAGAATGAGATCGTATTTAATGCATCCCTTCTCATTATTTACACATAACTGTAGAAAAACTAAGGGGAATAGAATGTTGTTTTTTTAATGTTATGATGTTCATTGTAGCCAAATTTGAAAACTTTGGAAGTGCTGGAAGTGCTAAACTATGTTGAAAATCCTGGGAAGTTAACCAGTATTGTATTCCATGAATAATTACTTTAAAATCAAGAAGGACCTGGTTCCATGACCCCACCCCCAACCACTGACATATCTCCTATTCAGTTGAATGGTACTGTAGAAAGCTCCAATGAGCATGGGTAAACACACTCTATTTCAGATGATGCTTTGTAGGCAATTACACCCCTCACATATTATGAGAAACATGCTGACTTGCTACACTAGTCATCTCAGATAAGCTTTTAAAACTCCTAATGCTCCTTAAAATGGTGGCAGATGGTGTTTAGAGCATTTGCTAATCCAGGATGCATACGACAAAGTTAAAAAATTACCAAGAGGTATGCAAGACTTCCTGGATCTTTTACAAAAAAACTCCAGTTTTTGGACTACACAGCAGTTTCTCAAGCTCAGCCAACAAAGCTAAAAAGCAAGTTACAAGAATCACACCATTCAGGCTTTGGTTGACTGCAACCTGACAACACAGCGTATTTAATGGGTGCGGAGGGAACCTGACTTTTTGCAGTGGTCCTGCCTGTTAGTAGCGCACGTGCACCACGGCTCAGTGGCTCGAGGGGCTGAGCACCTCCCACTGCACAAGCAGCACAATAGCACTAGAGCTGAGAAGAGGGGCTGGGAAGGGCCAAGCACCAAAGACTCAAGGTAAATGAAGACAGAGGCAGTACTAGCATTCAGATTTCACCAGGGGAGCCATTCAATTCTCTGCAGGGAAGGGCTTTGCCAACAATGGTATTGAGGGATGGGTTATTAAAAAAAGCTGTGGGAAGGATAGATATTTCATATCTGATTATTGTCTTGTATAAATGATTATGAAACAAACAGTATGAAATAACAGATGATCTTTAAAATTAAGTCCAAGACAACAACTGTTATTTTGAGCCCCCAACAGAGATCCCTTCACACTCAAATGTCTATGGTCTACTAAATCACTCAAATCACACTGCAGAGAGCAATTCTGCAACTGAAAATGAGCAACCAGCCAAAGCTGTGTCAATCAGAGCAACAGACCTCTCCATTTCCACCTTCTTGCTCAGAAGCCCTACAATTGCCTCTCAGACATCAGCAGTGACAATTGCCAAAATCCTGGGAACTGAAGGGAACTTAGGAAGAAATACTAACGCAGATGTGTGAAGGCCTGGCATTACGTTTGTGGTGCCACTGATCAGTCCACAAGGTACAGTAGTTTTCCCCTGTTCTACAGATAGGTAAAGGATTGTGGAGCTCTTCCAGTTCTGCCTGTGGCTAGTCAGTGCAGCACATGAATCTTGCAGGTTTTATCATGGAAAGGGATGAATCAAGCCTTCACAGGGGCTGGGGTAGGGGAAGTGGGGAGGAACTCCCCAGCCTTAAGTTTCATGCATCAGACTGAAGAAACCTGTATTTAGACAAAGCTAAATCAGTTTGAATGAAACCCGAGGAAGGATTTTGGAGGGTGGTTTTTTTTTTAATATTTCAAATTAATCCCTCTTTATAGTTAAACTACTGGCTTTCAGATTTCAAGCTGTGCTAGGAGGGCAATAAGTACAATGTTTAGATGCCATAGATAGAAATAACTGAGTCATAAGATCATTCCATTGCAGGGCCAGAAAAAAATACTTATCTTTTGTGAGTGATAATCCACCATTTTATCTACTATAGTAAGCCAGCTAGTTTATTAAAGTAATAAATTCTTTATGGCTTTTTGTAAGTATGTTTATGGTTATGTCCAAATGCAAAAGAGAATACTTCCAAAAGAATTGACTGATTAGAGCTGTAACATGATGGATACCTAGTAGAACCATGTGACGTATCATCTCATAGTGATCCTTTACAAAATACTACCCATGAAGAAATTTTTAGCCATCAGTGCCTTAGCATCTGATACTTTTATACAAATCATAACTTAAAGAAAGGAAGCATGAGGATAACACAAAAAGATAACAAATACCTCTGCTGCTGAAAACTCTTTGTGTTTTTAGCTGACATTATGTTCACTGAAGTCCTGACAAACTGAACAAAATTATTTACCTCATATCAAAAATAAAAGTCACCAGTTAGAAATCCCAGCAGCCATCAGAAAAAAGAGTCCCAGAAATTAGGCCTTCCATTGGCAAAGCCTTCATATTGGTCATGTATGATTTGCTCACATTTGCCAACAAAAATTCCCTTCATTCACACTCCTCACCCTGTGAAGGGACACAGTCCACAGGAAAGCTCCAAAACATTACCAAAATATTTCTCACATGGGAATGATGAAATACTGTGAAATTAATTCCTTCAGTTTCTGCAACTCTATATATAACCTCAAGCTCACAATGTTTTAGTTCTAAGTGAACGAACTTTCAAGCATAGAAGTGATGAAACTCAGGGAATTTGGGACTCAGATGAGTGATGTCCTTTGAATGAAGTACACCTCAATGGTGTGCCTCTCATGTATTTGATCTTGCCGCAGTGGGGACATACACTGAGAGATAAGCGTATAGGTAATCTGGTCCTAAACCAGCCAATGATGAAATCCTAGCTGAAGTCTAAGGCAAAATTGCATCAACTTCAATGGACCCTGAATTTTATATCAGGAACCCATGAGATGTAAATACCTCAAACAACCATAAAATGCTGTCATGTATTATTTCTTATAAACAGCTCCCTGGCACATCTCATGTCATATTATTTAAATAGAATCTTAAAAACCTTGAAATCATATCCCTTGCCCATCAATTACTCTTACATTTATTATCAGCTACACAATGAAGTTATTTCATTATTAGAATTAGATGCCTATGAGGAACTTTTGCTGTTGCTCTATTCACCTGGTGGAGCTTTTGAATTACATTATCTGAGAAATATCACCTAAGAGATATGGCATACATAGGCTTGAACATTTCTGTTTACTGCATCATTAAAATGTCACTGTATTTTTCAAAAGCTGGAGAAAGCTCCACTGAAAAAATACAAGCAGAAATCTTTCAATTATGCAACTGCTCTTAAGAGCAAGATTTACTTTAAGATTCAAACTAGCAAGTGGCATTAATTGAAAAAAAACCCTATAGTAGCATTTTTTTTACAAAGTAATAGTTGATCCTTGTTATATCACACTGTGAATGACTAGAAGCAAATCAGATTTATCTGCTGAATGCACAAAGCAATATGGTTACTGCAGATGACACTTTCGTACAGCACCTGCTGCTATAAAACGTATATCTGCACTGAGCTCTTTACAGCTAACTAACTAGTGCATATAAAAAAAATAAATAACTCAACTGGTTATTTACAAGGATAATTCTATTGTTCCAACAATTTAAATAGATAAACTGTAAATTGTGGAATCATTAAGCAGTAATGCATGATCTAGTAACTGACCTCCTCACGCTGTATGATTTGGGTGCCTTGCTCTGTTACTGTAAGCTTAAGCAGTATTTTGGAGTAAAAATGTTGTGCAAGAGTTATGTTGTTCTTCCTTTCTCTTTGACTGGCCATATGCCCTTGGCACTATTGCCAACAAGTATAAAGTATATTCTGGCAGTTTTCTTCTCACACTTTTTGGTTTCTGAGTACAAAAGATTAATTATGAGAGATCCTGGTCTAGATTTAACCAAAAGCCACAAAAACATCCACTCCTATGATATTTTGGCTTTAAAGAGGAAATGTGAGTTTAGGAAGCTAGTCAGCATATGCTGAAGTGATCGTGTCCAGGAAACTGTATTTTGGAAAATGTCCTGTGGCCTAAACTCTCTCTGCTGAGATACTTGAGGCTGGGCTGGAAAATGTTTTCTATCCGTTTATCTTTTGTATACTTTACTGACCACAAGATGATTTGAGTTTTGGTCATAATACTACAAAGATGGCTGGTTAAAATAAAAAAGTACTTTGACTTGAATCCAGTAGTTGGCATGATTTCTCAACCTTCACAGCAGTTGTAATAAAAATATTTACCATGTCATAAACCTCAGTTCAAAAGTTTTTTGCCTCATTTTAGCTCAAATTCAAGTTTCCAAGTATGAAATTGCGTTATTATGTGGCACAGAATTTTCCCTTCAGTTATCTTTTTCAGTGACTGATAATGAACAGTGCAGAGTGAAAGTTTTCAGCATTGTTTCATTCATCCACTTCAGTTTCACTTCTTCCTTTCTTTTACTTACCACACCAGCATATTTAAAAAGGAGAGGCTTGTAGAGTCACACTATCACCATGTGAATATGTTGCTAACAGTCTTGAAGCTGATTTTCCAGCAAATTCACACCATCCCACATCACTAGTCATTTGAATGCAAGAGAGGAATGCTCCCTTTAGGAAACTAAATACAAATTTGAGAGCAAATAGAAGTAAGAAAGCAGTAACTTAAAGCTTTTACTCCATTAAAACTATATACCTTACCGAAAAAACCCTGGTTTTATACCTAACTATATCAGCTTTTACATGCTATGCCATACATGCTGCAACACAGGCACAAGTAAGATGAATTAATGATGGTAGTCACAAAAAGCAATAATAAAGTTATAAGGCAGCACTGCTAAAAAATGTCCCCTAAGAAAATAATATGATTCTTACCCATTCATTAGCTCTTGAAAAGTTTCATTTGGCAAAGGAAATATAAAGCCATTTATGACTGACTTCAAGCAACCCAGAGACACAAATCCACTCTGACTGACATCAATTGCTCTGAAAGCTTTTTCAATGTCCTGATAGGCTGAACACAGCTTAATGAATACAATTTATAGTGTTTTGTTCAGAAAAATCAAGTTCATGAAGCTTTTAAAACAATAATGCATTTTTTACAAGACCTTTCCAAATGTTCATCTCTGTGAACTGATCAAACAGGTTACACTGGCATGCTCTGAACGTCAGATGTTTAATTAATAAGCTCACTACAAAACAGTATTCCCAATCACACACTCTCAAATGACAAGTCAGACAAGTTTCTCAAATAATAACTGCCTCAAAATTTAGAGCTAAAAATACCTGGTGGATCAGACTGCTTCATAACACCTGTCTTAACATAACTTTAAAACCATCCGTGGTATAACCTAGCATCAAAGTTCCCTTTATTAAACATGGGTCATTAGCACACTGAATACTGGAAAATGTTAGAAGACATGGAAGAGTTAACATAGTTGTGGTATCACACGTTTCTTTGGGTTTTTTTTAATTCATGGGCTGTTGCAAAGGAGCTATGTGTATGTGGTTTTGCTTATGGGACTTGTAAAATGCCTGAAAGTTGACTTACTGCAGGTTTTGATAAGGCTCATGAAACAATAGGAAGACTGGTTTGTTTTTCTGAAATGTTAGTTCACACTAGGTTGTTGAATACTGCGAGCACCCCTGAGGCTTTTCTCCCCCTGCCATTTTTCGCAAGTACCCCATCTGCTTCTAAGCTGATTATTGTTCATTCAAAACTGCTGAAATCACAGTGTAAAGATAATGTATAGAGAGACTTTAGAAGACCCAAAATAAACATCAAGGACTAGAAGGGCTTAAAAGATGAGATGTACTGTGCTTCTAGTCTGGGCCCTGACCTCCGTATCAAAGATATCCAAGATGAAAAAAGGTCAAGATGTTGAATATCCCTATAGCCTTGTTTGTCCCTCCTGTCTCGTCTTTTCAAGGCTGAGAAAGCACAGTTACAGGTCTGTACAATTGAGTTTGTAGTAGAATATGCAGTCTTGATGCACAGTATCAGCTTCTCTTTTTTTAGATAGTCAGGATTTGCATGGTATGAAAGCACAAGAGTGAATGCTGTAAAACTGTTTTTCTTTTCACCTTCCCAGAAAGCAGGTAGAACACAGTTACATTCCACCATCACTCTCCTCAACACTCTTCAGTTAAGATCACATTTCAGGGCATGCGAAGGGGTGATTTGCCATATCTATTCCATCTCTTCTCTCTAGTCTAATCCTGCAATCTCACATAAAAAAAGTGTGTTTCTGTAGTAGCACCTATCCACTAATAATTTATTTTGTGCAGGTCAGAAAATAATTGTCAGAGATGGCAACTAGTCATTACACAGTGTAAGTCATTACTTACTTTAAACTGACAGAGTGATCTAGCAATTCACATTATGAAACACTTTAGACATCAAGCCTCGATGTACTCTCTTTTTGTTTTAGCCTAAGGAATCTGGAGTTCTAATACATAAGTTTTTAATGCTGTTATTCTAATAAGCAAGACTGGAATGCACAAAATAAAACAGAACTGGTGCTTCTCCTAACCAGCTGTAGAAGCAAACAAGAAGCCCTGTGCATAGAATTTGTTCATAAAAGAAGCTGATATAATTAACTGGCCTCAAAGCTTGTCAGTTTTCTTTTCCTGTGATGCCTGGCTCAGCTTCTCCACCTCTTGAAGTATTCTGAAGTACCAATGACAATCCATTACCTTTTCCTTAAATGCCCACTCAGTGCTATCCAGACTGCACTGTGTCACAGCACACTGAGCTGGTGAAGACTGTAGAAAAAGTTCCTTCTGCTTCTCTTCCTTCTTTTTTATTTTCTGGCAGATTAGTGCTGTTAAGAAAATCTATTTAGCAAAGTCCACAGCTTTGTTAGCTTAAAAGAAATAAAGCCATCTAAAACTCTTAAAGACTGTTTCCGTTAACTGGATAAATCTTTATGTACAAACAGACTAAACCGAGCCTGAAATACAACTTTCTTCTATTTTCTTGTATTTCAAGAAAACTATTTGATCAGTATTTCAAAATTACGTTCTCTAATCTGTGCATTTCTTGTTTCATTTCATATTTCTTTTAAATCATAATACACATAACTTATAATCTTACCAGGTAACTTTATTACATTTTATATCAGGAGGTACTACTAGAAACTACCTCCCTCTCTTTGTCAATATGTTTCCAGAATGGTCCATCACCAAAAATATATTTTCAGGAAATGGAAGACAATGTCCTTACAGACTTTGGGTAATAAACATGACGACCTTGAAAAGGCTCTTTTCCATTTCCTTCACATACTCCCATTTCATTGTCTCATCTTAGCTCACACAGTCCTTGGAAGAGCTTCCAGTTACTGTAAGGCAAACAGCTCTCTTTAATGATTCCCCATCAAATAAACCACTACCAAACCCAAACCAGTTCTGTAGAATATTTATTGCAGGTGGTATCTAATTGTGATTTGCTGTGTACTGCTCTGCTTAGTGTGCTGTTGGCATGTAGACTCTTCAGGATAATGATTCTGCTATGGATCTGTTATACTTGATTCAGAGCATGGCAGCAATCACTGTGACAGACAAGGCACAGGCATTTTAAGAATGTTCTACACAAAGAGTATGTGCACCGAACTCTTTCAAAGGTTATTCCAGTGTGCTACGTAGGAAACAAAATGCTATTCTGTATAGAAAAGGATTCCAAAGTGTGACTACTCTGTGCTTAGGGTATACTCTCCACTGTTCCCCCTGCCCACTCAGTGGCCTGCTAAACACAGAACTTCCTTCCTGTTTAAATAAAGCTATACTTCTTATTACTCCAATATTTGAAGAGTATTTGTGTGAATGCTTAATCCCATTTAGAACTGCTCTATTTCAATTAGTTTTGGTTGTGTGTTAATATTTATTAAGCAAATATCACTCAGTTATGCACCTCAGAAATGAACCACAGAGGTTACTACTAATATTGGATGATTTTAAAATCTATTTTTAGACCAATGTTGATTGGTCATTTTTTAATAAGTCTTTCAGATGGACAAGGGTCTACTTCTTAAAATGGGTAGATGAAAGAGGTAAAAGTGGGAGTCAGAGAGCAAGAGGTGATTTCAAGACACTGTGAGTATGGTATGGCTGCAGGAGCACCCCACAAGCTAGTCTTTGAATGTCTGAGGCTTCCTACAGGGGAACGAGTGGGAAGCTGTGTCCCAGGCCCCATTACCTAGATGGGTTAATTAAGAGGCTTAATTGTGCACAGTGCTATGTACAGCAAGTACTAGGAAGGAGGGGGAGCCTCAATTCATAAAATTATTTCTCCACAATTTCAGTACCACACATGGGAAAAAAAAATACCTCTATTTTTGGTACTTCTATTTACCTCTAGTAATAGTTTCAAAAGAATCTTTGATAGTACTGCACAAACCAACCTCCATATAGTCACACCATGGTTGTATAAAATGGTGAGAAGAAGTATTAGTAAAATACTAGATATTCTGACTTAATGATTTTCAAAGAATTCAGCTTCTTCTGATCCTACTGAAGCCAATGTGAGCTGTTGGTATTCAGGGCCTTTGAACATGTAGTGGTTTTAGCCCAGCCGGTAACTCAGAACCACGCAGCCGCTAGCTCACTCCCCGGCTTCTTCCTTCCCCTGCTCCCAGAGGGATGGGGAGGAGAATCGGAGGAATGTAACTCCCACGGGTTGAGATAACAGCTCTCCAGTAACTAAGGTATAATACAAACCACTACTGCTACCAATAATAATGATAAGAGGAATAACAAGGGAAAAGGACACAACCGCTCACCACCCGCCGACCGATACCCAGCCCGACCCGAGCAGCGATCTGGATCTTCCGGGTAACTCCCCCCAGTTTCTATACTGGGCATGACGTGCTGTGGTATGGAATCCCCCTTTGGCCAGTTTGGGTCAGGTGTCCTGCCTCTGCTTCCTCCTGGCTTCCCCTCCTCTCTGGCACAGCATGAGACTGAGAAAGTCCTTGGTCAGAGTAAACATTACTGAGCAACAACTAAAAACATCGGTGTTATCAGCATTGTTCCCAGACTGAAAGTCAAAAACGCAGCACTGCACCAGCTACTAAGAAGGAGAAAAAATGACTGCTGTAGCTGAACCCAGGACAGAACATCAGGCCATCTATTCAACATTGGTTCAAAAATAGATCCTACCACCGAAGGAAAGACTTTTTGTCAGGAAAACGATAATCATAATTCAGACTTCTTTATTTCTGGCTTCTCTTTTCTAGACCAGGGTGTATTTTATTTTATTCTTCCGTAATTCTCTTCAAGAAATGCTAATTTTGAGTAGTAGAAATGAAAGAGACCGTGTTTGAAGCTAATGCTCTTTAGCCTGCAAAGTACAGATAAGTCTTTGCTGGCTTTCTTCAGCAAAGGTAAGTTTAAATGTTTCTTTTTAAACAAAAATGAATGAAAAAATAATTAACATTAATGTATCAACATTATTCTCAGACAAAAGCTAAAACACAGCACTGTACCAGCTACTAGGAAGAAAAATAATTCTATCCCAGCAGAAACCAGGACGTAGGCTCACACTCATGAAAAATCCTACTGCTAAAATATCATGTGAGTACATATGCGATGAAGAAAATGCCGTGTACTATGTCTCTTCACTGCTTCCATTCATTCAGCAGCTGAATTACTGAAACACACTTTTTCTGTCTTTGAGGTAAACAACCATATCCTGCTCTTACCAATAACACTTCTTTCCCTAGACAACCAGAGAAAAGCTAATGATTTCATTTTAAAGGTCTGCACGGCCCATGTCCTCCATGCAAATCGCCTTTCACTCAGGAATGACCCCTTGTGCCACCCTGGACTGTCTGGTTCTTGCAATGTCAAACAAATACATTTTGTATCTACTTTTATGCTGACCCTTACATTTGAGAGGACCTGCCCATACACGTTCACATACTGACTTAATTACTGATCATCAATCCTTAAACATCCTTTGAGTTGAGTTCTCCAATAAGTGAGGTTGCTGCGGTGCTTGAAACTACAGTCATGCTGACAAAAAATGTCCCACGATCACTGACCTCTCAACCTAAGTTCACCATTTTGTCACTGTCTTGGAGTGTAAGTCCTTTGTTACAGAGTTACTGAACCTGCAAAGTTCAGTGTGATTGAATACTGGGTGAAAACTGAGGTTCCTCAATGCTGTAAGATTCCAAGGTGCAATAACAAGATCTTTATCTGGGGTTTATGAGCTTGTATGGTGATTTTATTTTTTGTCTCATGTAATGTGTCACGTTTTGATTTCGAAGGCAGTTTTCATGCACAATTGGTAGAATTTTCCAGGCCAAAGGAAATTGGCTTTCTTTTCCTCCCTGTCCTAGTTGTTTCTGCTGAGAATCAGAGGCTATCAGTGTCCTACAAAATTGCAAACCAGATCCATCAAGGCCAACAGGAATACTTTTATTGATATAACTGGAAAGAGGGGAAGTACACAAGTTTCCACTCCTTTTCTGAGCACATACCTGGAGCTTCATTTTCTGTGCTTTTTTCTTTAACTATGTCTGTACTTACACCAAAATTCTTCAGAAATTCTTTATAATCCATCACATTAAAGTCTCTAACACAGTAACAGTTCCAGAGCCTAGAGAAAAGGCCATTTTTTACAGAACACAGCTATTATAGATCATATAGGTAGTGAATTGAAGAAATAGGATATTTATTAAGTATTTAGAAATGCAATGTTGTAAAAGATTGTGAAAAACAAGCAGTAAATTACTTTTTTATATCATCTCACTACATTTTAATCTGTTCTCTTTCCTCTGCCAAAGATTGTCTATAGTATATGAGTTGTCTGAATAATATCATTCAAATCCTACATACAGTGCCATTTTCTTGGCCATCTACATGAACATGAATTTTAATGTATCTGCAAAAGGGCATTTTTCTTCTAATAATATAAGAATATTATGATATTCTTAGACAAATTCCAGTGTAACTTATGATAAGTCACAACTAAATTCTGCAGCAAGTTGTCTGGATCTTATAGCAGGCTGGAAAATCTGCAGCATCTTCATGTGGATTAAACGGGAACCTCGCTTTGTAATTAGAACTCATATACACATAGAATTAACTTGTACAGCTTGGAAATTAGTCTTTGAAGCACTATTTTCTAGATATTTCCCCTGATCAGCAGGGAAGTTATTAATACTGTATACACTTGCCATCATTAGATTGTATCCAAATACTTTGAAAAAAATAGGCAGTTTTCATCTTCCAGAATGACAGTTTGTTAGGGAATCCAGGACCAGTTTATCACAAGTTACTATGAGATTTAGTTCCAATCCCTTTCAGAAAATGCTGCTGTGACTCATGATCATGTGTCATCTTCCTAATCATGAAACTCAGAAAGATGTAGTTTTTAAAATGAAAATTAGAATTCTGTTGCATAAAGAGGATCAGTAAAGTCTAAAGCTAAAATAGTCCCATTAGAACATCTTAACATCCTTTGCATTAGTCCCATAATTAGTGTCTAAATACAATAAAACTTGTGTTTGATTTCAGCATGTCTAAAAAAAATTCATCTAATTAGTCCTGATGAATTTTTTCCAATAACGGAAGAATTGATTGTCTTATTTTTATCTGAATTTATCTATTCAGTGTAGATAGTACATCGTATGATGTAGTCACCTCTTAAACTCCTTTTTCAAAGGCTAAACAGATTGTGTCCTAACATTAAGCTTTAAAGCATCCACGCCACCCCTTGAATCATGATTGTGGCTTTTTTGGGGGGTTCTGGGGGGCGAGTTTTGGCATCACAATTTTCCAGCATCCTGAGAATGAGAGCACCTGTTGTGGAGTTGTTCTCTGGTTTTGACTTTGACAATATATGAAAATAAAAGTCCTATTTCTGCTCAGTACTTTTTTCCAGATGTCTTTTGGGTATTAACCCTTTTGGAGAGACTCATAGTAGAAGAAGAGATTTTATGAGGAAAAAAAGCCAAATACCACCATTCATAACCCACTACTTGCATCAAAATGGGGGGGGGGGGGCGGGGAAAATCCATTTAGTGGATAA
>NW_009910424.1:26132-51176 GCF_000696875.1 Nestor notabilis
AGGGAAATTCCATTTAGGTGATAAAAAGTATCTGATTAGCCATATGGCAAGTTCCATTTGTGACAAGAAAAGAGAGCTGCACTGTAACATACCCTGGTTTTCTCTATGTTATTTGTTTTGCATTGCAAAGTGTGAAGGTATGATTAGCTTCGTTTTTGTGGGGCGTTGAAAGACAGAAATGCCCAATTACAATATTAAATTTACTTAATAAACTTGGGAAGTCATTGACTTGCCTCTTGCCTCAGTTTCTCATTTGTAACAATTGAATTATAATCCTGCCCAAAACATGAGGCTATCCTGGTTATCACAATAAACCACACACCTGTTTTTGATGCATGTAAGCCATGGGTATATGCATAATTCATGTAGGACTTCACTTCTTTTCCCCAGCAATTCCCTCACATCGTATTTCCCCTTGAGCCTTCTCTTTGTGTCTTACTAGAAGTTGAGGATTATCAGTGAACCTCTTTTCAAGGAAATTTTAAAAGAGTTAGGATTATTTTAGCTGTGAGTTGTACATATGGAAATACAGAATGAATATACAGACATTGCTCTAACATGTGAAATGCAGTTGAAACATATCTAATAAAATGGATAGATTTGGATCCACTTTGAACAAACTTTTCACACATATATTCAAAATAAAAGGAATACTTCAAGAACTTTTGTGTGATTGGATTATTTGGGGATTGACAGCTCTATTTTAGAAAATGTCATGAGAAAGATGAGGTTAATAGTAAATCTCAGCATCAGGAATGATACTTTGGCACATTTTAGGAGTATCTGAAATTCTCCATTGCTTACAGCTCAGCTTTTGATCTACCAAAAAACCCCAACCTACAACAAACAACAGATATATATACAAATTATCATGGCCTTACTACAGAACCAGAACACTCAGTCATTATCCTACATTAGTGACTTTTTTCAAGCAATCCAGGGGGTACACTGCTTTCTGTCACATGAAAACAGTTTCACTCGTTTCCCTAGGTACTTCCTACTGTTACTTTCAGACAATTTCTGCTGTTTTGAACCAAATGTCTTATTATGGATCTGCATGTACCAAGGCTGGAAACCCAATCCCACTTAATAAACAAATAGAAATAAAACACTAATTACTGGTTCAAAATTGCACTTTTCCCCTCTGTTCTTTACACTCCAGTTCTGGAGCATAAAGGATTTACAGGATCTCCATGAATAGGCAAGGATTGCCATCATGCTTTGCACACCATTAACCACATCCTTACAGAAGGGGCGGGATACAATCTGGACATGTAAATAATGAAAATTTGAGTTGGTCTTTGCAGCAGCCATTAAAACTGGGCCAGAGCCCATTTTCATGATAAAAATTAATAGGAGACTTGGATTGCCTTGCACTTCTTGTCATTAGATGATTACCCTATTTATTTCTATGACTTTCCTATTTATTTCCTCGTTTTTATAAGCTAAAACAATTCATAGGTTATCATCTGAAAAATATATTCCAGTACCTGCTTATGTTCTATGCCTGCTTAAATTTGATCACCATTTCCTATCTACATCCAAGATGGAAGAACTGATTGAAATCAGTTGAAAATAGTGACAATATGTTCATTACACTCAAGGGGCACTGAATCAGACCCTCTCTAAAGCCCTGTTCTTGAGAACACATGGTCTTTCAGAGCACACAGATCCCAACTACACTAACTTTACTGCTAGTTTTGGCTGTGATAGGCTGAAGCATTCAGTCCTGTGCGCCATGATATTCTTGAATCAGTGCCATAAATATAGCCGGACTGCCGAGATCCAGAATGGGAGATCTTGACACAAATTTTGCTTAAAGGCTAGCAGATGTCCTAGTCCGAAGACTATTACACAAGTGAGCTTATAAAATCTGATGGATCTTATAAGAAAGACGAGGACAGACTTTTTAATAGGACCTGCTGTGATAGGATAAGGGTTAATGATTTTAAACCCAAACTATTCTATGATTCTAAGCACAAGCATTGTTCTATATATTTTAAAGCTTGGGTTTATTTTTAATTTCAGTAAATATTTCTTAAGCAACACTTCATCCAAAATTATTTTTTTAGTTAGTAATTTTCAAAAAATTGAAGTTGACAGTGCAAATTTTATAAGCATAGAAATGACTTCCAGTTTCCTAAGTATCAAAATAAGCTAATTATAAGTAAAACTATTCATTGTTTTCATACTTTCCATTTTCACACACATACAAATACCTCCTAATTGTTAAAACTGAAAAACAAACAAACATATCTGTTATACTTTTTATGAATCCAGCCCATTGTTCAAGGAAAAGAAATCATTCTTTACACAAAGATTTGCTCTGAAATCGCTGCCAAAGAAAATAACCTTGAGTTATTTGCTGCATAACTGTCACATGAGTACATTAAAGGTGTCTAGGGACAGCTTCATCTTGAGCATGTGACTTTTAAGAAAAAGCTTTTAAGTTCAATATTTAAAAATTGCTGCCATATCCCTTTTCTTTCTCTGATTTTTAAATTAAATCCAGTTATCACATTTAGGAAGAAATCAGATGATTGGTTTTGTTTCTATTTTTCCAGTCATTTTGCTAATAATGAAGGTTTGTATTGCCTGGTTACAATGAATTCAGGATATCATTGGGATCTTAAGGAAATAGGTGTGATTTTTTATATATGTATACATATATATATATAGTACATGGGTGGTTTCTCCCACAAAACTGAAGAATTTAGCCTTGATATGAACCCTGAATCACTTTCCTGACTACTAGGCCTAGATGATCAAGACTGCCCAACTGTAAAAGCCTAAAAGCTGAAGTCCTGAGATCCAGTCTTAAGGAGAGTTTCATTTGTCAGAGTCAAGTAAATCTTTAAATGGAAGGTCCATCCAAAAATAGTTTACTTCTCCCTAGCAGAGACTAGGTTTCAGAACTGTTAGACTTCCGGGTTGGTGTTTTTTTGTTTGGTATTTTTTTCACAGAATTTTTAATATCCTTTTGGTGATGTAATGCAATTGCTTTTACTCTCTGGATTTGGACAGACCTATCTAAAAGAAATGCTATGAGCACAAACAGGGCTGTCTGGCAGAGTCTGTGGATCCAAAACACATCTCTAAAAATTAGAGTTTTCTCCTGACTACATACTAAGTGTCCCCAGCCCAGAAGATTTGTATGGGCAGTGCCTTATGTCAGGATCTGGACAGAAAAAGCCCTCTTAATAATTACAGGACTCGTCCAAAGTCCATTAAAGTTAATTGAGAGACTCGACACAGTGTCCCAGAACAACCATAACAGGATTATGGGAAAAAAAAATATTTGTTAATCAATCCAAGGCAAATATTCAGCAGGCTCTGGCTTGAATCAGGAACAGCTGCAGAGTCCAAAGGCAGAAATCAGTCAGGAGACCACACTGTGAAGGGACAGCAGGAAGAAAAGTGGCAGCAGTACTTGGTCCAAAGAACAATATTGGGTTAGAGGCTTTTTCTATATCAATGAAAAAGAAAGAAAGAATTATAAGTGGAGTATATTATACTGTCTTTCAAAAGTAGACACCTGAAGGACAACAGGAGCCCAGGCCTTATCAAATAAGATGCATTTTCTCCAATGTCACAGCCAGAGGACTATGCTATAAAAGGTACACAGTCCAGAGAAATGTGGTAGACAATCGTATCAAAGAAATACGTCCTTGCAGCTAGTTGAGCATCCAATGCCCTAGAATGTAATTGGACCCACAGGTTTGAATCAGAGGTTCTTTAAATATACAGAAACTTCACAGGGAATTTAAAAAAAGAAGAAAATTTCTATCTAATGAAACCAACATTTTAGGGTGCTGGGTTTGGAGTATGACACTCCAATCTTTTGCCCAAGGAGGGGAGCTGAGAGGGAAGAAAGGGGTATAGATACGTCTAAACAGTCTAAAAAGACTTCTAGCATTTACTTTGCCTACCTGCTTATCTGCCCTCAACATGCTAAAAAGCACCTTAGAAGCCCAGGGATTATTGATTTTTGTCAAGGAATTTAATGAATGATGATGTAGACAACTTAAATATTCCATTGGAGACCATTTTAGTTAGATTTTTTGCTGTTCACAACAGGCAAAACAAGTACTGCGTTTGCCCAATTTATCAGGAATTTAGAGTGAGATATAGTTATCCTTGAAATAGCAGAGGGCATTTAGATTCAAATATCTTGAGTTGCCCCTGCCGCCCCAGCCACCTATGACACAGGCAAAATAAACCCAGTAAATATGACCTAAATCACTCAATTGGACAGTTCTTTTAAGGCATGATGATTACAGGATGTATAGCTTTTGCACATTAATAAGTGTGCAGACAGAGGAGCAGAGTATATCAGTTGTTTTATGTTGTTCTTAAGATTTAACTGGATCAGTACAAAATTACCAGCAAAGAAGTGAATTTGACCCATGAATTTACCACACTTTCAAAAAAGAAACCATTTTATTCTTTTGACTAGGACATTAATATATTTTCATAAACATATTAACATCTTGCAACTTGCACTTTCAGAGGAGAATACACTTCCAGCTGCTTTAAGGTTTGCCCATAATAAAAAATTCAGGTATAATCTGGGTATATTTAAACATTCTCAAATTTAATAGGGTTCTTCAAAAGAGATGTTTGCATGATATTCTGTCAGTAAGAAAATAAAACAAATGTTACATTTTATCTCTGTATTACTTCTGATATTGTGTTGTTTCAAACAGAGGTGACTCGGTACCATTATTTTTATTTGTTAAGCTTCATAAGTTTTTCCACAAAACTTCATCTTTTTAAAGCCTTAAACCCCAAAATGAAAATTTGTGTTCTTTTTTATTATTCAGCACTTACGAGATGTAATAAAATTTTTATAGATTTATTACCTTTCAGATTGCAATGCCAAACACAAGGTTTATTGTCAAATAAAGCATAATTTTGGGTTTTGATTGCCTGCTTTAGAAGAGTATTGCTTCTGCTCTATAATTGCCTGTACCAAATTACTTAATTGGTTTTGTTGATATCTAATTCTGGAAAGTATCCCAACCAGAAAAAAATACACAAATTGAAATAGCGTAGCCAGGCAATATAAACTGACAAAAACTATTTTGGAAGTTGCTCACTGAAAAGAAATCTCAATAAAATACCCAAACAGAAATCCTCAAGCAATAAAGCATCATCCTCAAGTGCTTTTTTTTCTTTTAGGTCCCTATCCAGCAAATAGCATCTCCAGTGGTATCTCCTGATGGACTTCATAGACTCCAGTTCCACAGAAAGTCATTAAATATCATAAAACAGTAAACATTCTTTGGAATCAGAGCATGTAAAATCATAGAATAGTTTGGGTTGGAAGGGAGCTGCAAACATCATCTAGTTCCAGCTGCCTGTGCAGTGAGCAGGACATCTTCCACTACAGCAGATTGGTCAGAACCCAGTCCAAAACAGAGCATCTACAACCTGTTCCAGTGCCCCAACACCCTAATTCTGAAGAATTACTTCCTTCTACCTAGTTTAAATCTACCCTCTTTTAGTTTAAAACTATTACCCTTCATCCTATGGCAACAAGCTGTACTAAAAAGTCTGTCCTCATCTTTCCTATAAAACTCCCTTTACACACTGAAAGGCCACAATATGCTCTACAATATGCTCTTTCCCGTAGCTTTGCCCTTCTTCAGGTTGAAGAAGCCCAGGTGTCTCAGCCTGTCTTCATAGAAGGTGCCCCAGCACTCTGATCATTTTGTGGCCCTCCTCTGGACTTGCTCCAACAGGTTGTTGTCTTTCCTGCACTGAGGACTCCGGAGCTGGATGGAGTACTCCAGGTGGAGTCTCACCAGAGCAGAGTAGAGGGGCAGGATCACCTCCCTCAACCTGCTGGTCATGCTCCTTTTGATGCAGCCCAGCATACTGTTGGCTTTCTGGGATGTGAGTGCACACTGCCAGGTCACGTTGAGCTTCTGGTCAAACAACACCCCCAAGACTTTCTCCTCAGGGCTGCTCTCAATCCATTCCTTGCCCAGCCTGTATTTGTGCTTTGGATTGCCCCAACCCAGTGCAGGACCTTGCACTTGGGCTTGTTGAACCTCATGAGGTTCACATGGGCCCACTTCTTGATCTTGTCCAGGTCCGCCTGGATGGCATCCTATCCCTCAGGCATGTCAGCTACACCAGCGCCCCTATACTGTTCCCAGGACACCTGTCCCTGCTTTCACTGCTTGTGCATTTCCTTCTTGCCTTTTAGTCTCGACTCAGCCATGCTGGCCTCTTGCCTTCCTTAGCTGATCTCTTACACTTGATGATCGAGAGCTCTTGTGCTCTGTAGAAAGTGTCCCTAAAGATCTGACAGCTCTGTCCTTATGCCTAAGGGCAGTTTCCCAATAGTTTTCCTATTGACTAACTCCTTGAAAAGCTGGAATTTTGCTTTCCTAAAGTCAGAGTCCTGACTTTACTCTTTTTCTGATCCATATCCCTCAGGACTGCAGTCTCCACCAGTATATGACCACTGCTGCCCAGGCTGTCTCTAATCTTGACTTCACCTATTAGCTCACTTGTGTTGGTGATCATCAGGTCCAGTATCTCATCCCTTTGGTAGGGCTATGTATTACCTGGCTTAAGAAGTTCCCCTCAATGCATTCCAGGAGTGTCTTCGATTGCCTACAGCTCTCTGTGCTACTTTTTCAGCTAATGTTAGGATGGGTGATATGCCCCAGCAGGATGAGAGCCTGCAAACACGATATCTCCTGTAGCTGGAGAAAGAAGGCTTTTTCAATAGGCTCCCCTTGATTGGGTGACCTGTAGTAGACATCAACCACAAGGTTCCCTTTGTTGCCTCAGTATCTAATTCCTACCCATAAGCGTTCAACCTGCTTGTGACTATTCTTCAGAGACACGTCTTCACACTCTACCCATTTCTTGCAGTAGAGGGCAAAACCTCTGCCCTTCCTTTCTCACCTGCCCTTTCTGAACATCCTGTAGCCATCAATAGCTGCACTTGAGTCATGGGATTTGTCTCAAGTTTTGTTTAATGATGTGTAGGTCTTAGATTTCTAGCAGCATGATGGCTTCCAGCTCTTCCTGTTTGTTGCCCATGCTGTGTGCATTGGTGTAGAGGCACTTCAGCTGGGCTGCCATCTGTGTCACCTTCTTAGAGGAATAACTCTCAATTCCTTTCAGGTATTTCACTGGTATTTCCCTCATGGCTCCTGTTACCTAAGGAGGCCCTGGCTCATCTCTGTAAGATTTCAGGTGTGCTCCATTGTGGCCATCATGTCCCAGAACAGCAGGCTGAGGGCCTTTGACAGCATCTGTCCCTCTGTCCTGGGTTCAGCTACAGCAGTCATTTTTCTCCTTCTTAGTAGCTGGTGCAGTGCTGTGGTTTTGACTTTCAGCCTGGGAACAACGCTGATAACACCGATGTTTTTAGCTGTTGCTCAGTAATGTTTACTCTGACCAAGGACTTTCTCAGTCTCATGCTGTGCCAGAGAGGAGGGGAAGCCAGGAGGAAGCAGAGACAGGACACCTGATCCAAACTGGCCAAAGGGATATTCCATACCACAGCATGTCATGCCCAGTATAGAAACTGGGGGGAGTTACCCAGAAGGCCAGATCGCTGCTCGGGTCGGGCTGGGTATCGGTCGGCGGGTGGTGAGCGGTTGTGTCCTCTCCCCTTGTTATTTCTCTAATAATTATCATTATTATTGGTAGCAGTAGTGGTTTGTATTATACCTTAGTTACTGGACTGCTCTTATCTCAACCCGTGGGAGTTACATTCTTTCGATTCCCCTTCCTATCCCTCTTGGAGCCGGGGGGGGAAGAAAGGGGAGAGTGAGCGAGTGGCTGCATGGGTCTGAGTTACCAGCTGGGCTTAAACCACGACACCCTCTAACCTCAGTATGTCATCCCACAGCTTATCATGGGCAAGCCTCATATTATCCCCATCCCCTCCAAAGTTGTTTGTCAATGAGTCCTGCTGGCTCTTCCTGCTTTGAGAAAGATGAATCCCTTCTTGTGCCAGCAAGCCTGATGCCATATAAGCCATCCCATTATTGAAAACCCCAAAACTGTGGTGGTGACACCATCCATAGGGCCACATAATAGAATTGGCTCATCTGTTTCTTCCAATGTCACTGCCTGCAACTGGAAGGCCATTCCAAGGTCCTGAAGTCTCTTTGGTGTAGCCCTTGGACTACATGCTGCAGGTAACAGATTCACACTGGTATGAGACAGTTTGTAGATGATCTCCCTGCATGCATAGGCATCAGTTCACAGGCATTGTCATTACTTGATCTCTTTCAACATCTCCATCATAGTGCCTTATAAGCACAATTTCACAGCAACCCATCAGCAAAGATCCTAAGGAAATATACCACATGATCTTCGCATATGTACTTTCCTACCCTATCATGCTTGGACCATCCCTCTTCATGCAACCCCTACTGCAGCCAAAGCTCCAGCTACTTCCCATCCCCACATCTCTGCTCTGTGGAAGCAGGATCTGCTACAGCTTCATCCGCTACAAACTAATAGGGGCACTGGATCTATCATATCTGAAGCACATGTGGACTCCCAGTATTAATACTTAGTCATTGCTCTGCCACTGCAGAGCAATCCAAATGCTATAGAAATACCAATCAAGGTTCACATTATCCCTCTGAGGTAAGCAAGTATTACTCCCTTATGTAGGTATGCATACTACAACTCTAAAAGGTTAAGCGTTTCTTTTGAGGTTCCTGGTGAACCAACTGCCAGGCATAGATGACTGGCTCACTGAAGCAAGATGCTCTTTGCTTTCTGGATTCACCCTACTTGAAGGCAGCCTCTGAGTTTCTATTTCACCGTATCACTTCACATGAAAACTGTGCTAAGAGAACAGGAAGCAAAGCATAGTATCCTGATACAATATTTCCCTGTTCACTACCTCAAGATGCACAGGATGTGAAGATGTGCCATGTACCACCTTATTTCAAATAACTGTGTTCCTCTACCCCATGGGCAAAAAACCAGTCATATTTAAAACACTTGCAGGAATTCAGTAAAAGCATGAAACAGCTGATGAGAGCTGTTACCTGTTTCAAAGACAAGATTCACTAGTCACCTGGTTATTAGGATCTTTTCTTCAGTGAGAGGCAATGGTCTCATCTTTCTCCACTCACTGGACTCAACAGGTGTGGGGAGCTGTTTTCTTAGTCAGCAGCAAACAATTTCAAATCAGCTGTGAAAAGAAGAGGCTCATGTGTCCTGTAGGTATGTTCTGCACACACGCTTTGTCCTCTTGATGCATTGGTTCTACTGATTAACCATAGAATCAAATATATATAAAATAGAATAATGTATATATTCTCTCTCTATAGAATAGAATCATAGAATATTTCAAACAGATCTTATGTATATCCTGTGTTAGCCAAACAAACTGAAGGAGTCAAGCAACAGGCTGTCCTAACACCTTTTATAAGCAGAGTAAGGAAATCTTTTCCTCTTTTCACTATTTCTTCCTCTGGAAGAGCCTCTGGGGTTCTCACTATCTCTTCTGTTCAGGCACTAGCATCTCCATGCAGACTACTCAACCCCATCCTGGATCTGAGGCCAAGGATATCCAGCACCAGTGTTGCTTTGTGAGACTGCAGGCAAGGGCAGTCCCACATTTTCCCTTTAGTATCTTAACCCCCACCCTGAAAATCAAGCTGATTGGGATGAATTCTGATTCAAGACTCAACCCTTTGGAGTGAGTTACCAACATATTTATCTTTGCATCCTGTTGCATCCATTTAGTCAGAGAAAGGCTGAAGGCTGTAACTTCCATGCAGAACATAAACTGGCAAATTATCCTGCTGCAAGCAGCCCCCAGCCACTGTCATTCAGCAGATCACAAAGTCCCCATTATTTATTGTTTTATTACTCTTACAGAAAAATCATGCTGTTTCTTTACTTACTTTTAAAATTCTGAGTCCTTCATCCTAAAACAGGTCATCTCAAGAATTTAACTTATCGTGCACCTTTGTATCCATCCCGCATGGCTGTAGTCAAAAAGTCTGCGGCACCTGATAGTGTTTTTCACATTCTTTGTAAACTACAAATTACAAGTGATTTCAATGAACAAGAAATCAATACTGACACAACTGACACAATTGCAAGCAGGGGAAAGCTTTCCTAACATATAATACAAAATGACACTTTATACCTATTTTGATAATACAGTAGAGTAATTCCCTGGCACAACAGAAAGTGTTACAATAACACTCCAAGAGAAATGAATACTTTGCATTTACTCAATGTCTAAGGCAATTTCCTCTTCAAATGGCACTAGTAAACTTCAAAACACTTTTAGGCAAAGCAATGAATTTCAGATACGATTCATATATTTTAAACAGAAGGATGATCTTCCTTTAATGACTGAAACCTAGAGATTTGCTGGAAACCAAATATCAAAGATCAAGGCAGGTACACATTTCGTAAGCATCAGTGAACTCCAGAATATCAGTGAACTATTTGTTCTACATACACCAAACCATTTTTCTTTCCACTTCACTTCAAAAATTGCCAAAATCAAGAAAATTTAAGGGTTGAAAGAGAATGTATACATGGGACAAGTTGACAAATGTGTTAACATTCTAGAAATTGCAACTGTCTTCTCTAATTCTGTAAAACATCTCAGCAACCTGGACCTTAAAGTAAGCTTAAAAACTGAAAACTGGCAATAAAAGTAGTATCGAAGGCTTCCATGCTTACTCTGTTCTGTGTTGAATTGCTCAGCTTACAAGAATAAAGCCTTGTTCAAAAATAATCACTCTTTTTAACTGTTTTTTCTGGAAATGCGACTGGGGAATTGAGTCAGGCTGTGTGCTTTCTGGCTCACATAATAACCGCAATAATAAAGATTTTGCCTCTGCTCCTTACTCACTTATTCAAGTGCATCTGCCTGAGACACAATCAAATCCAGCTCAGTTGCATATACTCTGCTGTGCTACCAGGTGTAAGCAGGAAAATCCTTGGAGGGAGTCCTGATCATAAGGAAGTCAGTACTTCAATGGAGCCAAGATTTTGTATCTTATTTGTTTTCACCAAAAGAGTCAAGATTCCAAGTCCAGTACTCCCACTGCAGAGCAGTTATGCAGAGTAAATAGTAAATAGTTATGCAGAGTAAATAGGCCTATGTAGCCTTGGGCAACATAGCTTAGTGTGTGGTGTCCCTGCTCATGGCAGGGGGGTTGGAACTAGATGATCTTAAGGTCCTTTCCAACCCTAACTATTCTATGATTCTATGATTCTATGATTCTGTTTGTGGCTACAACCATCTACTGATATAAGCGAAGGTTGCCCCAAGTTAGTAGCTATGAATCAGGTGGATTTGACTACTCTTTGGCAACTCTACCTCTGCAAAAAAGGGTGGAGAAGGATAAAGCTTTTCATCTGGCTAAAGATATGAAGAAAAAAAAACAGTTGTTAATAATTAAAAATGTCTTTTCCTATAATAATAGTTATAGAACAACAAAGAAAACTCAAAGAAAGGATTTGATTTCATCAGAGTAGGCTAGCATTTCTCTTCCTTGCCCTGACTGGCAAAACATTTCCACCACAACTCCAAGCTTTTCATAGAGAAAGAAATGCAGCAATCTTGATTCATTTCCCCCTGTTATCAGATTTTACTGAAATGTATTATTTAATGAATGAAGCACAGGTTTGGATACTGTGGTGCTTGGCGTCAGTGGTACATTTTTCTGCCAGCTTGATGTGACCATTTATCCTTACGGGTTAGATGAGCTAGATAGCAATCAGTTTATGCTATCAGAATCACTCAGCAGAGACACTAGAAGCAATGTTCCTATTTGTTCTCCGGAGTGTTAGTGATACTACAACACTTTTAGCAACCACAGGGCCTTGCCATAGTGTCTTTGGCATAACAAGCTCTGTTGTCACTGACACATGCCAGCTGGCTGCTGCTCCCCACCCCAGCAGTGACTGCATTTCAGCAGCATTTATGCATGTAAAGCACTTGGGGATCCCTTGGGAAGAAGGAAGGCAATGAATATTTGAAATATTTTCTTATACTTCAGGAGCACAAAGGATAGCCATTGAAAACAATTCCTGCACATGTATTGTAAACAGGAGGAACTTCCAGAATCTCCCTTATGCAGACTGCAGCTTACTGGGAGAAAATTTCCTGCCACAAATCACTGAAGTTCATTTTGCTACCCACACAAGTGTTAGCAGTCACTGCATATCGAGGCATTTTCCTCAGTGACTGTGTGCCCCATGGATCTGGGCTTGTAAGGTGCCACCTGCATCATGCGTTATTTCCCTCTCCCGGCCTTTATGGAACTTGCTTGGTGGCCCAGGGTATTTGGCAAGGGTGGGAAGGAGATCTGGAAAGGGGCTTTCATGCATTCCCATTACCTCAGACTCCTCAAGTTGGCCTACAATACCATATACCTTCTTTCTGATGTTGAACAACTCTGAAAGAGGTCTTAGGAAATCCCTGGGATCAACAGACCCCTAGTGTTATAGTTAGGAGAAGAATTGTGCTTTGCAGAGAAGGCAGCTGGCTGGATGAGGAGGCAGAAAAGTTCTGCACAGATGCACTACCATGGCTTGCACATCTAGGGAGATACACATGGAGGAGACTAGGACAGACCCAGTGTTGCTTCTGCAGGAAACAAAAGCTGCTTGACCCTGACATGAGGATCAGAAGCAAAATCTGTGTTCAAACTTGTGGCTGCTGCCCCTCATTAGAGACATACAGTCACCCTAATAAACAACATATGGGAAATCTGGGGTTATTATTTGCCAAGAAAGCAAAAATAGCAAAATTTTAATGGCAGCATTAAGAAATATGCTGCAAGGAATAAGTTGGGGACAGAGTGGTAAAACATGCTGCCTTCTTCCACTTTTGTGAAAATGTGTCAAAAACGCATAAATTAGGAAAGAAAAAAATATACTATAACACCTAGCAAAAGGACTGGAACTCAGATTTGCTTTCAAGGCAAACTCTGCAACACAGGACAACTTGGAAGCTTAGCACCCCACTAACTGTCTCTGAAGGGACCATGCATCAGATCCATGGTCTCCAAAACACGCTTGAGAGTGGAAGAGGTACACATGAGGCAAGCTCGGCAGGGAATGGAAAGGAAGTCTCTCAGTCACTTTGCTTCCAGTCTGTCTCAGGGCAGTCTGACTGTCTCCTTCTCTTTGGCCAGCACACCCATGCAGAGATTTACAATTAGATTTCCTGCCCTTCATGAAACTCTGCTGTAACAGGTACCAGGGAAGAAACAGGATGATGGGGAAGCTCTTAGAGGTGTGATTATATACCTTATCACCAAATGGAAGATTTCAATCTGTGAAGATCTATAAATCTAGCATACTACACACACAGAGAGCTATCAGATTTTGTTTGTTTTGTTAAAAAAGAAAGAAAGAAAATAAATGCCTGAAAAATATTCTTCTCTTGCTATAAACACATCAGTGCTCATTTTCCCTATATTCTACTTTGGGCCATTCTGTGTAAAATCTTTAATTAAAGTTTTTCTTTGCAATTGTCATCATCAAACCAGAAGAAAGAAAGTAAAAAATGGAAGGACACAGCTGTGCATATATGAAGTGCTATTCAGTACCAAATGAATTGGAACAAAATAAGTATCGTGACTGTTATGCTCTTAGTTTTGGCTCTGTATTCTCAGTAGCACAGTCTAACTTGTCACTTTATATTGATTCCATCTGTTTACACTCTGCAGAGTATTGGCTTCCTACAGTGAACATTTCCTATTTACCAGCTGGTAAAGATAGGCCCAAACCAGATAGAAAAGAATTAGACTATTTTCAGATCCTCATAAACATAAAATCAAAAATTAATGGGGGAGGGGCAATAAGAGTAGGGGGAGTGAGGAAAATATATGGGCCTGACGCGTGTTCATATTGATAGCCCTTTACAACTCATTAGCAATTTTTAGAGACCTTGAAATTTGTGCAATCAGTACACAAAATAAATCAATTTTCAGTCCTCTTTACATTCTGCTTTACATGAACAGCCTTATTGTAAATGCAAATCAATCCCAGTTTCAGTAATCTTTAAAGAGAAACAGTTAGGGTCTGAATTTAGCTAAAACAATATTCCTACTCCCACCAGCCAGCTATGAGTGAAAGACCTCTATGCGGAATGGATGTGCCCATGCAATAGAGCCGTCTTTGCACACCAACAGAGTTTTAGTTATTTCTTTTTTATACTTGCTGGATTCTGTCATTTGGAGGAGTGTTATTTGGAGGTGCTGACTCACTTCAGAAGAGCCCTCTAACTGTCATTAAAAAGACTGTTGCAGGCTGCAAGCTCTTCTTGAACAAAGTTTTATTTTTTAACATTCCGGAACACTGTGTTATTGAAGTTGAGGCTCTGTATGGTGCCATGTCCTTTTACAAGTGTTATAAAACCTGTCCTTGTTTTTGGAGTCCTAAAACACTGAAGCTGCACTCTGCAAAGAAAGCAAAGGCAGATTTGGGTGCTTAGAAGGCAAGATGCCGTTTTATTGAACAGGTCTCTGCTGCACCAGGACAGTAGCCAGCAGTCAGGGTATCAGCTGGGCAGGAGCATGAAAAAGAGTTTGGGCTTCTGGTACGGTGTGAAAGTTCTGGTTCTTGTTACCCACAGCACATAAAGAAGTGCTTAAGTAGCCTAACTACATTGTTGCTTATTACCTTGAACACTCACTGAGTCAATAGAAAATAGCTCTTTCCTGTACCATCATTTATATTCCCAGGCACATACCTGTTCAGCATTTGGCCCTCCTTCCTAGGCTCTTCTTTTCTTAGGAGACAAAGCTGTGGATCCTACACATTGTGGCCATTTTCCTACAACTTACTGTTACTTTTCTTTCTTGATCAGTTGTTGGTTTGTTTTGGTTTGTTTTGGTTTGGTTTTTTTCTTTCCTTATATCTGCTTTTCTTAAGACAGTGACCTTCAGGAGTAACATTTTACTATATTTGACTAGAAATAATGGAAGGACTCCTATAGTCAAAACTAAACTTAGAGCTTTGAAATACTGACATTTGAAATACTCAAAATCATTCCCTAGCTTATCTATACTTTATAGAACAAGTAAGAATGACTACAAAGGCAGTAAGGCTTACTTCCAAACAAACACAACAAACAACTTTAGTGTCATAAAACCAGACAAGGTCAGGCTTAGATCATTTAATTAAGTGAACCACCAGCATGGCGAGAGTTTCTAAGTGTAGGATAGTGATGACAAATCCAAGGCTGCCTGTTGTATATCTTTTCACTGACTAGAAGATGCTTTGAACCATTTGCCACTTTTCTTTATGGTATTGGGTTTGCATGGCAAGGTTTTGGTAGCAGGGGGCCTACACTGGTGGCTTGTGTGAGAAGTTGCTAGAAACTTCCCCTATGTCCAAGAAAGCCAATTGCAGCCACCTCCAAGACACACCTGCTGCTGGCCAAGGCTGAGGCCGTCAGCAACGGTGGTAGTGCCTCTGGGATAATGTATTTAAGAAGGAGGTGGAAAAAAAAAGCTTCACAGGAGCAATTGCAGTCAGAAGAGAGGGCTGAGTATGTGTGAGAGGGACACTTCTGCAGACACCAAGGCTAGTGAAGAAGGAGGGGAGGAGGCGCTCCAGGTACCAGAGCAGAGATTCTCCTGCACTCCCTGGTGCAGATCGTGGGCAGGCAGGCTGTGACCCTGCAGCCCATGGAGGTCCACGGTGGAGCAGATATCCACCTGCAGCTCGTGGAGGACCCCTGCTGGAGCAGGGGGATGCTTGAAGAAGGCTGTGAGCCTGTGGAGATCCCAAGTCTTTAGTTGTATTTTCTCTTCCCCGTCCAGTTGAGAAGGGGGAGTGATAGAGCAGCTTTGGTGGGCACTTGGCATCTGTCCAGGGTAAACCACCACAATGAGCTTGACCAGTATGCTAGTTATGATGGCTAAATACGGATACATGTAGTAGATGGTCCAAATGTGTCTTTCTGCCTATACAAGGGAAAAAACACTATTCCATATTTTACTGAGGACATTAGAAATTTTATCTTTTGGGCTTGCTGATTCTTCTTTTTTTTTTTTTTCTTTTTTTAATGTGCACATACAAATTCAAAAGCCAGCCAGAGTTACAAATATAAATGTATCCTTGACTGTTTATGTGCATTCAAACAGAAACAGGTTTGGATGCAGATAAGGTTTGGCTTGGGAATAACCACTGTGATATGTTATAGATAAATATTTAAAAGAGAATATGAACTCTTAAGTGTATCTGAATAATTATCTGTGTACATCATGCATTTACATATCTTCCAGTACTTTTTTAACTGAATTGTTCCTGGGATATATATGTAGGAGTAACCTTACCTTCAGTTAATGGTGTTTTCTGTTAATGTACTAAAATATACATAATAGCTCTATTTCACAATGCTGTTCAAAAATAACATAGAACCTTGTAAATTAAATATACCTCCAATTAGGACTTTGGAGGTTATTTTCAATTCATAAATTCTATAATAAGAAGATATTTCAGCAGTTTCTTTTGTGATAGGAAACACTTAACATGAAAACATAAACGTTACTTTTCAGTTAGCTGCATATAGCCAAATGAATAAAAGCTATGACATTAATAACAACTATACTAAGTTATGATTGATAGGCTTTTCTGCAGCGAGAAAAGATTGTCTTGGATACAATCTGTCCTAACAGCCTTTGCGATATGTTAATATTTTATTCAGGCTAGAGTGAGGATATATTCAGATGTCCTACTCAGTGGAAGGGAAGCAAATGGGTTGCAAATACTACTGCAGCCCTGAGGTGCAGTAACAGCTGTGAAATCAGGAAGACTTTATTTCTCCCTTCCAAACTACAGGCCCAGCCCATGCCAAGCGCAGCAGGAGATTGGATTTTCCTTGGGATTTACATCAGGTTGTGTTTAATGTATTTTTTCTTTTATGAGCAGTCTTAGGGTAGAGCCAACAGACTGTTACACAGTGCTCTTGAAGGCATGGAATACTCTTCTGTGTCCTTGTAAATAGTAACTCTTATTAGGCATGATAAGTGACATTAGGTTAACTTGCAAGTGCCCCAATATAATAAAAAATCAGGATGTTGACAAACAAATTTTCATGGCTCAGTTTGTACAAAATTAAAATAAAAATCTAGCTTTCCAATAGAAATACCACCACTTTGTCCTCGATTTTAAAAAGTGGTTTTGTGCTGTTAAAATGTGAGTTGAGATTTAAGCTGACTGAGCTCTCAAGTGGCTGGATACTTCTAAATAAAAAGAGTACAAAATGCCTAAAATATTGTTCTTCTGATGTGACAGAATGTTTTACATCAGTCTTGCAAAGGGCTAAACAGTTACAGAAATTGTACTGCCATTGAGAATCTAGTTTCTTAAATAAGTCAAGCATCGTTACTCAAGCCACAAGTTCCTAGGAACTAGGAAATAAATTCACAGTGGGACTATGCCAACCCTACACCAGAGATTTGTTGGAAGACTGCTTGAAAGAAAAAAATTGTTTCGGTATTTGATGCTAAAAAGTGTGGATTAGAGAGGCTTTTAAAATATAACTTTGTACTTTAGCATAATAAAACAAAACCAAATCAATAAAAAAACTCCAACAAACCAGAAAACCCTAAGCATACAAGAATGACCAGATCTTCATAATACAACAGGGCAACATACTTTTAAACTTGTTACTAAATTTGATATCCATATACCAAAAGCAACATCTACTTAGCTGAAATGAATTACTACCCCAGCATGTGGTTTCTGCTTTTACCCTCGTCAACATGCTTTCTCCTTGAGCAGGGATTCTAGCTGGCTTAATGTCATTATTTGGCGACTGTGACTGTTCATCCTGAAAATTAAGATAATAAAAAAGATTACATGAACATAAAACACAAGTACATCAAGAAACATAAATCACAAATGTATCATATTACCGTGGAAGACCACTGTAGGGACACCAGTGGGAAAGGGTTTTTTTAGCATGTGTACAGAAGCAAGAAAGTGGCCTTCACTGTGGCTGTTCTTCACAGCTTTACACTGCTCCTGGAAAGAATTACCCCAAGTCTAGATCCCTAAGCAGAACAGAGATCACAAAACTGTTTGGGTGATCTAGTTCCAACCCCCCTGCCACGGGCAGGGACACCTTCCACTGGACCAGGTTGCTCCAAGCCCCGTCCAACCTGGCCTTGAACACTGCCAGGTATGGGCAGCCACAACTTCTCTGGGCAACCTGTGCAGGTGTCTCACTGTCCTCACAGTAAAGGGTTTCTTCCCAATATCTAATCTAAATCTCCCCTCTGTCAGTTTAAAGCCATTCACCTTTGTTACGTCACTACATGCCCTTGTAAAAACTCCCTCTTTTCTTGTAGGCCCTTATAGGTACTGGAAGGCTGTTGTAAGTTCTCCCTGGAGCCTTCTCTTCTCCAGGCTGAAGAAGTCCAGGTCTCTCAGCCCGTCTTCATGGGATTGGTGCTCCAGCCCTCTGATCATATTTTTGGCCTCCCCTGGACTCACTTAAGCAGGTCCACGTCCCTCTTGTGTTGGGGCCTCAGGGCTGAACATAGAACTCCAGGTGGGGTCTCACAAGAGTGGAGTAGATGGGGAGAATCCTCTCCCTCGACCTGCTAGTAACACTCCTTTTGATGTAGCCCACCATACAGTTGGATTTCTGGGCTGCAAGAGTGAACTGTCATGTTGAGCTTCTCATCAACCAACACCCCCAAGTCCTTCTCCTCAGAGCTGGCCTCAATACATTCCTTTCCAGCCTGTATTTGTGCTTAGGATTGCCCTGACCCAAGTGCAGGACCTTGCACTTGGTCTTGTTGAACTTCATGAGGTTTGTTCAGGCAACTGTTGCTCTACCACAAGTAGAGTGAGCAGTAACAGTGATGACTGTTAGTGTAAAATACTTTGTCTTGAAGTACTTTTTTTGGCTGGCAAACAGCACACAAAGTGATGATCTAGCCCTTGGGATCTGAGTACTCAGGAGTCCCAAGTACTGGACAGAATACTCAGGAGTCCCAAGGTCAAGAAAGTTATAGTGCCAGTTCTCCCCTGTCCTCTGCTCCCATCAAGTGTTCTTCAGATAACAACCATGTCTCTCCTCCTATTACCACCCAGCACAAATCTGAGATCTATTTGTCACCAGTAACTTTTAACGTTCTTGTAAAAATTAAAAACATACCACCTTGTTTTTGTTTCTTCATCCTATTGACTTGCACCAAGCACCAGAGCAGGTAATATCAGCAGCCAAGTTTACTTTCACTAGAGGGTTCTGCAGGTGCCAAATTCCGCTCTCTGCACATCTTTCTCTGGTTTTGGCCTTGATCAACTGCTTCTGAAAAGTCTTGTGCAATTTTATTTATATCTTTATTTGTGGGATGAGGTCCTAGTAGACAAGCTCCACCATCATTTCAGCCTCTGAATTTAGTGGAATTGGTTGAGTTTAAATAGAGAGAGAAATTAGCTCTGATAAGGCTTCTTAGCAAAATTCCTGGAAAAGAGCACCTGTAG
Source organism: Nestor notabilis (assembly GCF_000696875.1). NCBI lineage: Eukaryota > Metazoa > Chordata > Aves > Psittaciformes > Psittacidae > Nestor > Nestor notabilis. The sequence goes on from NW_009910424.1 coordinate 45,612, forward strand.
TGCCCTCCAGTGGTAAGATTAGATCCATCTATGCCTGATAACTAACAAACCTACCATTAATTTTGTCTTCATTCATTGCAGTCTCAGATAAGTTCTCTAGCAAACTAGCTGGCCAAAAGACAAGATCGTCTAAGCATGATCCTTCCTTCCCACATTTTACTGAGTTTAAAAGGAAGTCAAGAATAACATCTTATTCTCCTTGAACACTGGAGGAAAATCCAACCCCAAGCACACAAGAAAGCTTTGCCGTTTTATTATATTGCATGTAATAAAGAAAAGATTAACCTTTTATTCCAGGAAAGATCCCTCATTTGTTATTTAATTAGTTTTCACTAATTAATTAAAATTTTTTAAGCTCCTCTGTCTCTCTGGGAGAAAGTGGCTTAGGCCCCTCCCTTTTTCTTCTTTTCTTTTGCTGCTCCTCTTCTTCCTCCTGCTTCCTTTCAAAGTCCTAATCCCATTTTTGTATCCTCGGTATTACATTCCCCCATTCTCTCTTTGTCTGAGAGTTTTCTTAGCTTTGCACTGGCTGGGAACAAGGTTGGACTGGAATTTACAGAATATTTTTTGAGGCAACTCTTTATTGAAGGCGAGATCATAGAAACCCACACGACAAACTGAAGGAAAAGGAATTTCCCTGCAGATCCCCTTGCAGAATTTCACCCTTTATAGGTCACTGGGGGAGGGGATGAGGTGTGAAAAATATTTAGTGGTCCACTAAGAAAGCTACTGTGGGAGCATAGATTTGTTTTTGGGGTTTGTGGGATTGTTTTGCTTTGGTTTTTAATTATTTCTGTTTTTACATAGAGAATGACTTTGCTTTCCAGTTTACTTCTTTGAAGGTAAGAATCTAAATTTAATCCTAGTTCACACACAGCTGGTGTCTTCTCAACTTTATTATTGAAAAATTACTTACACTGGAAACAAAGATCAGTATGAGTTATCCACTCCTAAAGGATTGTATCCTGAAACATTGTAACTTCCCATTACTGGGTCCCTTAGTTTAGCTTTTGTATTTCATCTAAAGACACATCAAGCCGAATGGCATGTTTTCAAATCCCTATTAAACTGTATCAGTTATAATTTCTTTCATACACAACAACTTTCACTGTTAATTTAAAGAACAGATTGGTTAGTCTTAAAGGTTCACACTTTTCCAGCAGTGGCTTAGCAGACCATTCCCTTCCCTTTGGCAATCAGGTAACATCCTACACCAGGTATACATACAGAAAAAGCAATTTAGGAAAACTTGTATCACTACGTCACTAGAGGCTCACATTAGCAGCTAGATTCTGCCTTCAGAGCTAGACAACTCACGGGTGATTCATGACTACACGTTTTGAGCAATTTTACTGTATAGGACAGAGAACTTTTTAAGTGTGCTGGTACTTGGGCAATTTTAGTGAATTTTGACAGGAAGTCAAGATATGGCACAGTAACTTTGCCAGTATTGGGGATCAGTATTTCAATATACATGCGTAAGTTCTACAGTGATATCAGATTTTTTAAATACTTCATTTGCATTACTTATTCTTTTCATAAACAACAAAAGTAAAATTATCTTACAATTTTGTTTTGTGTATTATGCGTTACTAATTCTCAGCAACTTGTCTAGAATTAAACAGAACATTAACTTACTACCTGGTAAATCCTTCTCTTAAAAAGTTGTATCTTACAAGTATTTCCCTCATGTAAGACAGATTTCTCAACTCTCTAGCTCTATGATCTTTCACATATGTATATGAAAATATATTCATTCTCAGTCTCACTGATGCATCCTTCTCTTGTTCCAAAAGACTAATCTGTTTCAGCTGTATATGTGTCCCCCTAATGATGATTTAGCATTAGCAAAGAACTTAACATCAGTCTTCGCTAAAATGGGCTTAACCCGTTACAGACTGATTAGTTTAAAATGCAAATGCAATAGATCAGTTTGCTCAAATTAAAGAAACAAACAAGAGTCAAATACGTCAGGAAAAAAAAACAAAACACAACTTAGTCATCCACACTTTCAGGACAGAAGCATAAGTGTACAATAATGCTGGTGTAGATTTGCATGAGATTCCCCCCCTCTTTTTGATAAGTGCCAGTCATGATATCGTATAAACACCCAACGTTCCTTCAAATCCAATCTGACGATGGTTTATAAGGTAGCAAATACCAAAAGTGAGCTGAGAAATTCCCTGTGCAGACAAAAAACAGCTGGTATCTGACTCAGAGTTCACAACGTAATCTATGCATATTCATAACACCGCATGTATATGAATTTAAGCTGTGACATTTTTTTTAAATCAAAAAATCTGCTAGTAAATTGCAACTCTTTCAAATAGTGAGATGCACCACAGACAAAATCGTCATATAAACATACCAATCATCAAATTTAGCTCACATTACTTTTGCAAGTTTTCTGTGACTTTCACTTGAACAAAGGCTTTGACCATGTCTAGCATGTTTTTCATAACACTGGTCTGGAACACGCTTCCACTGAAATTTTGCTCTTGACAGAAATAGGAATAGCCTTCAATGATTATAAACAGCAATGACATAGCATACCTCTGCCAGCACAGCATCAAATTCACCTTCTGTTAGATGGAAGAGAAAGGTTTCAATAACTCTCCTGAATTCACCTTTTGTGATTGTCAGGGTTTGACCAATATCAAGCATCTGAAATACTTTTTTCAGTTCCTCTTCTTTTTCAGCTGTCTTATGAAGTAAGTTCTGCCCAATGTCCCGGGAGAAGAATGTGGGATCTGGGCAGAGCTCACAGATGTAGCTGTAAAATAGATTACACAGTCATCAGATACTCCTAAGTCTGTCAAAATCACTTATTTTTCTGAGACTTCAATACAAATATGTTCATTTCTAGAAATATATAAGTAAATCAGTTATTGTTTGTCCACTGATTTGAAAACAATAAATAACCAAACATATCTGCAAGTATTTAAATAAAAGATTCCGGGGTATCTCTTTTTGCTACTATGGCCAAAAGAGTAAGTTGGAATACACACTCAAATTTTAAAAGTTAAAAACTATCAAGTTAAAGCACATAAATGCGTTCTATGACAGCAGCCTTTCCATTTCAATCTACAGAGAGGATCTCTTTGCTCTGTAAAATGTAGAGGCTTTGTTCAGTTATTGAGCTTTGGGTAGAGATTTCACATAGCAGTGAAGTCAACATTCATTGTCTGTATATGGAGTCTATGGCTGGTAAGTATTTTAGCGCGTGCCAGCCCCATTCCCACAATGTGTGAAAACACAACCAGCAATGGAAGCACCTGACAGTGCAATATGGTGTACAGGGATGCCTTATAGTACTTAAGACACCTCTGGCCCTCGTTAGACTTGAATAAGAATTAAACAACACCAAAAGATTTGGCCTGATGAGTTGGTTTGGGTTTTTTTTGATTCATAATGAGCCAAATTCAGCCACAGCTATGAGCATTTAATTACCTTCTGCTTGAATCAAAGGAGGTTTTGTATACAAACCTGAACACTGGGGCTAGTTCATAGGCATTTATTTTTTTTCCAAACTTTAATCTAGGATCTGCTCTTAAACAAAATGTAACTGCCTTCAGAAGAAGCTTTGTTTATAAAAAGCAAGACAGCAAAATACAGCTTTTTGTTATTTACAGCTTTGCTGCAATTTTATAAAAGCCAAATTTTTTCTTATGCTCCTCCCTTCCTTACAATGAAAAGTATACAATGGACTCTTTGCACATTTCATTTCAACTTTAAGCCATTCCAACAAAAGAAAGCATTCAAATTCACAGCTGGATACAGCTTCGGTGAAATGAATAGAGCTGTCACAGCTTACTTCTACAATGAACCTGACCCTAAATCTAAAACTAAGTGTCAAGGAGAGGAGGAAAAGTGACATGAACCGCGATGGAGGAAGCCTCATGTGATAATAATTAAAAACTACTTGCAAGAGGAATGCTCACATTGGGATTAATAGCAAATTCATACTTGATTGGAACAAACTATAAATCTTACTGCTCCAGAAAATGAGCTTTCTGTGGCAAGTGTATAGTCATTTCAAATGAGTTCCCAAAGGATAGGATGTATATCAAATCTGGTAATGTGTTCTAATTGGAAGCAGTGATCTTGTAGTGACTTCAGAACAGAAGTGAGACAGTGGTCCAAGAAGTGGCATCTCTGTTAAGTTCCAATGGACTTCAGAGAAGCAAAAAAAAATAAAGACTCTGGTTCCTCACATACAAGTAGGAGCAACAAGAGCTGGGTGAGAAGGGCCATGGCTTCCTCTTTTACCCTCTCTCCATCATTAAAACCAGATAGATTTTGTTCATGTCCACAGCATCCAGCAAACACAGTGTATCTGTGACACATAACTTCTCTCAAAGTACTGAGGGAAATATGCCCTAGACCCTGAATAGCACAAAGTTTCCTTGGTCACTGCAACTTGCTACATTGAAAGGCCCCACTGAAACCCAGGCACTAGGACAGAAGGACTGAGAGGGTGATGTCATCTACAAATTGTCCTCTGAGCAATAGAAGGATTTTGATTTAAAGTCTCAAGCCTGTGAACACTTAGACTTTGGTACAAACCTGCAGCCAATTTAACTGAGTGCTGCCTGCTGCCACATGATGATGTTCTGTTTTGTGTTGAAGGAGGTCCTGGGGTAAACCTGATGCCTTGAGTGGAGGGGTGCAAGGCACTGAGGTCTTCTGCAGTTGTCACTCTGTCCATGGTGTCCCTTAAGTTTAAAACAGGATTATGAGAATACACCAGAATGTAGGACACAAAAAGAAGCAGCCTGGCTGGCAACAGCAACAAGATCAACAAAACCTTATTTCTTAACACAAGATCTCATTTGTAGACAAAAATATGGACTGAGATAGTTCTTGCTGACCAGCAGTAGCCAGATGAGAGGAGTTCGCAGTTTCTGTGGTGGTGCTGTATACTATCTCCTATGTCAGCACTTTCGCGTATGCAGTTTAGGGTAGGAGGCTGGAGTAGTAGACTAACTCCTTTATAAAATAACACAGAATTATCTCCGGAAAACTTTTTGGGCATTATTTTGAAGGCCTCTAAAAGTATTTTAAGCCACAACCTTTTAGTTAAGAAAGCCTGCTATTTTATTAAGCAGTACAGTTACTTAGATGTTTATTTAGACTTTTAGGCTTTTGCAGGAGAAAAATGCATATATCAGGCGCCAGCTCATTACACTAATTACTCTGGTTTATGAAGATCTATTATTAATTTTCCACACCAGGAAGTCTGAGGCAAACTATACTGTAAGTATAAACAGAAGAGCTAACTGGGAAAACAACGATCAGACAGAGATAGTATTGCACAGCATATGCAACGGTTTGGTGAGTGTGGCTCACTGGTTACCTGCTAGACAATGTTATAGCATCTGTATCTGCTCTGCACAGCCATACAACTTGAACAGTGCCTGTGATTACACTATTACATGAGCTCCTGCTAGGAATGCTGTCGCGGTTCAAGCCCAGCCGGCAACATGGAACCACGCAGCCACTTGCTCACTCCCCGCCCCGCTTCTTCCTCCCCACGTTCCCAGAGGGATGGGGAGGAGAATCGGA
>NW_009910425.1:0-54960 GCF_000696875.1 Nestor notabilis
GCTATGAGGTCTCCATGCAATCTTCTCTTCTTCAGGCTGAAAATCTCCATATTTTTAAAACTATATCTGTAATGACGTGATTCCATGAAAGAGAAGATGCCCAGGATGACGTAAAATTGCAAAACATAAAAATGAACATTTACACCCATGCCTCCCAGCCCCCAGCTCCACTCCCAAAAACATCAGAGGTCATCTCGGCCTAGATTCAGCCAAGCAAAGGGAATTGGGCTTTTCAGGAAAGGGGAGACACTAAATTGTGACTAACAGATACTGTTAAACTGAGAAGTGCCTTAGTTCAGAGGAAGAGAGTTTAAGATGAATTTACAGTTGAGATTTTTAATATATGGTTTATATATGCAGGGAACTTTCCTTTTATTCTTTACACTGGTGCGATAATGGGAAATGATGAAACTTTTTTGCTTATGATTGTCTAATCTGGTGCTTGGGACTGAAGAAATTCTGCAAGCTGCTGCAAAGGCCAATAAGGCCCTTTAAATTTATCCCATTACTCCTAAGCTTACAAAACTTCTAGGCTGCAGTTTGGATAAGGCAATGGAGCCAGCAAGTCACTGGGAATGTCTTGTTCTCATTCTTGAAAAAAATATATAATTGTTATAATTTTTCCTTTCTTTTTCCCCTAGATAAACTTTGTGCTTTTTATTGGCATAATTGTGATACTTGTGCAGAAACTCCAGTCACCTGATATTGGGGGCAATGAATCCAGCATTTACTTGTAAGTACAAATAAAGCAGTACTCAATTTAGTTTTCTAATATACACATAGGAAAAAGACAAAGTCAAAAAAACACCTTAGCTGAATTAATTTCATTTTCAGAAAGAGTTACAGGATCCATTAAATTGCCTTGGTTGATTATTGCTTTTTTTTTAATCCTCTAAAGTGCATTTTAATGCCAGCTTTAACCTTTCTATAAAAGGCCTAGAAAATAAGCATAAATACAAGATTAAAAAAAAAAACAAAATAAAAATACAAAATCAAAACTTTACAGGTCAGTTATCTGGAATTTAACATACTGATCAGGTATAAATATTATTATACTCACGGGACAGTCTGCTGAGCTTCATACATTCCAGGGACATGGTCCAAAATTCATTGAAAGCAATGAGATTTGGCAGAAAGATTTCATTATCTTAGTACTGAATTCTAATTTAGGAAGATGTCCTAAAATTGCTTCTGCTCATTAATGTTCTTTGTAACCATGAGTGCATTCCACTTAAGCTAAACAATTCCCCTCCATAACTAGAATTGCTTGAAAATGCACAACAAATCGTAAAAAATTCCTTTACAAGTTTTAAAACTTTGTGATTTATATTTTTTTAAAGCCAACATCCTTTTTTTTTTTTTTGAGTTTCCACCTTGTTAGAGGACAGATGTTGGCACTTGAGATGGTCATCATCCCCACTTTGAGTGCATGCAGTCATTCTCCATACAAAAATTATATAATTCTTTTGAATAATTAGGATGTGCGGCAGCACATTTTTCTTGGCTTTTCAGCCTAAACACCATGAACATTTGCTTTGTTATTTTTTGTGAGCTCTAGTGTTTTCTAGCACTCACAACTTTAGGTATGGATATTTGATTTAGGACTGGATTCCTGGTGAAAAAAATGTCAAGTCATATAAACCTTAAATGAAAATAAAAGATGTCAGGGTAAAGTAGAAGATGCTTATTTTGTAGTACTTTCTAAAAAAACTATCCAGTGATCAGCTTTACCCTCAATAACCACGCTCATAGTATAACGACATCATCCATCAAAATGAGAGTTTTCAGGGGAAAATGCGTCCTCCAGCTGCCTCTTTTTCTGCCCTTCTTTCCTGTTGTCTTATTTATATTTACACAAAATGATAATATTTTATGCATCACTTTTTCTTGTCTGTAGTCAGACATTCACTTACTGAAGTACTGCCCTTGAAGCTTACTCCAAACTGTTTCCACAGACAAAAATGGTGCTTTTAAAATTAATTCTGCAGGAACATATATCTCAGAATTAAATCTCAGGAGAAATTGTAGTGAATAGGTTAATTGTATGCATGGTTTGCCTAGGGCTTGCATGAAGATTTCCCATGTATGTGCTGCTGGGAAGTCATCCACTGAATCTTAGATTGTAATTAATTCCAAAGATGTGCAGAGCTCGTTCTGATTACAACCTGCTAAGTGCATGTTTCGTGTCTGCTGCACATCTTTCACATATGAAGCAAAGCATGCCGTAGACTTCAGTGATTTAACTAAATTATAAAACATCCTTGTCATTTTTGATCAATATGGTGACTGATTTTACTGATATTTTTCCTATGTGTATAGTTAGCCACTGAAACCAAAAGAAAACATCATATTTTTTTGTTTCGTTTGCTGCCATTATTTTTCATATTTTTTTGCAACTTTATAAATGGGTGTGTATAAATTGATCTTGCATTTTTGTATGTGTTATGGAGTGTTGTTTATCCAAACAGATTCAACAATTGAAAAGTCATGCTGAAATGATAAAAAGAAATGAAATTAAGAAATCTGCAGATAGACACCAGACATACTTAATATTTGTACACATGTATCCTGTAAAAGGAGAGTTGTTGTAACAAAGGAAAAAGATAGATCATAGTATGGTTATGTCACCATATTGAAGTGTCTGTGGCATTTAGATTGTGGCCCATATTAAGCATTTTCCACCTCCGATTTTGCTGTTTCAAACTATGAAACGTCATTCCATTAGACCAAATTCTCCATCCAGATTTTTATTCCACAACGTATATAAGTACTTTGCCCTTAGTTCATGAGACACAGCAGTTGTTGTTGAGGAAGAATGTTCAGACTATTTCTGAAGGCAATATCACATGGTATCTGCAGCAGTGATTGAGATTTATTCTAGTATCAGCCTTCTGCTTTTTGGAATAATCCTTTAGCCAGGACCTCTGTCATCAAAAAAGAAAATAAAAGACCCCACAGCTTGTTACTGACTTTGAGTAGGATTTATTTTCTTATATGTATGGCATATGTTTTCATTCAGGTCTTTTTAATGTTTTGGTTTGTGGGGGTTTTTTTGGTTTTGTTTTGTTTTGTTTTGTTTTTTGTTGTTATTGTTAGGAAAATCTACCTCCAGTTTTATTTTGTAGACTTTATGGCCATGGTTCTGCAAATCACTTAAACCTGTATTTGGCTTTAAAAGCCTTGGGATGTGCTTAAATTCAAAAATTAATTATATATTGTTACTACTGCACATTCACTATTAAAAATTCCCTCTACTGAAGTTAGCTGTGAGCTACGATATGAGCACAACAGAAGAGTGCATTACTGGGGAACTAATGCTTAATTAATATACTGTAGCCACTAGAGAATGTAAGACTTGCTTTAAAAAGGGAAAAAATAAATTGTATAATTTGTAGCACAATAATGAGTGCTTTACTCCCATAAAAAAATCTGACTTTCTCTCTAAATAACCTGAGGATCATTATATGCAATAGACTTTGCCTTTAGGTTGACAAAAACTTGGAAAATGTAGCTATTTCCTAACAATTTTCTGTGGCAGTCAGATGCTTTAGTGATTATAAACTGCAATTTTATCAACTTGTATGTTCAGTGTTTCATTACCAGTCTCATGCCTAGCAGATACTTCTTCACACATTTAGTTCCTCCTTAAAGCTGCCTGCATGCTTCTCATCCCATTTCAGACAGAATGGCTCAAAACATGTCAGATTCTGAGAGAACAATAATTCCATCTTTCTTTTACTGATGTTTTTGATATAAATTCTTCCATATGGCTGAAATGAATGGGGGCTAGATTCACCAAAAGTATTATTAATGAGGTAGGAATTAAAAAGGCAACGGAAGCCACTCTTTTAAAGGTGCATTTTAATTCTATAATTCTTTCGGGTTTTTTTCCTGAAAACCTAAAGCAACTTTCATACTTCCTTCTAATAGTCATCGTAATCATTATTTACTTCATAATGTTAGAAGTAAACTGCCAAAGGCATAAAAAAAGACATATTTTGTTTCTTGAACCATGTTCTGGTTTCAGTTAATCTTTTGTCAGTCCTGAATAATTCCACCAAATTAAGCATCAAACCAAAGCAAGATCAGTAATGCAAATGTAATAAATTTTTATCTGAGTGAGAAGTTCTGAGATCCTCAGGTGCTGGGGAAGCATAAAGAGATATTGATTGCATTCCTTGAGTAAGAATGACAGTGTCTTGTACTTGTACCTGTATATTCCATCCAGTTAGATTTTACTGAACATGCTTCCAGACAGAAAGTACTGCCTGATTTTTAGCAATCTCCAATTGCACAATATGTAAACATTTTGAAGAAGTAGTAGGTTATTTAGGGACACTGTGACACCATTTGCTGAGGGCCATGAATCCAGTGTGCACTCACAGTTCTGGCAAATGGAAACAACATTCACAAACTTACTGTGGCTGGTTCAGCACATGTTGTGTCACATCAGGCCCATGTTATTTGCATGGATTTTCATACATCAGTTCCATCTCTGGAATTTTAGGAAACATAATAAACTGATCTGGCAAGGCTTTGTTGTTTTTTCTCATGAGAAATCCAGCCAATGGTGCGTAACATGTTATGTCAGAATCTGTTTTCAGGCATCCTGGTTTTGGTCAATTTGTTGTAGAGAGAGTGCATTCACCCCTCCAAAAAAGCCACATTCCTATAGAAATGCCTACACAAAGCTTATATCCATGCTGTTATTTTCATGAGCTTTGTTGCATTGCTGAAAGATTCATTATGGGCAGAAGACCATCTAAAAGTATCACTGCCATAAACCACTGCAGTATTCAGTAGGTATGCATGATGCAGATGCATGCTGGAATAACTCTTAAAAGGGCCCACACATTTCTATCAAGTCTTTGCTTATTCATTCATTTTCAAGGATCAAACACATTTAACTGATTTTTTTTTTTAATTATTATTTCCAGTTTATCGTTAGTGTAATTTTGGTGGGGGAAGCTTGTTTCTGCTTTTGCTTTAACAGATTCTTCATAAATTTTGTATCACATGTTGAAAACTCAATGAAAAGAAAATAAACCCCACATATATCTAGCTAATTCAGGTCTACGTCATTCCTCCAATCAGCATCTTGCTGGAAAGAAAGGAGAAACATGGCATGTATCATAGGTAGGTATGATTTTACATACGGTGCAACCTAGAGGGTTAGGGCAGGAAAAACAATGTTGTAACACAAATGTTTTGGTAAACAACACTCCTCTACAGTTCACCTACAAAGTCACTGGACACACAGTGATTCATTCTGCTACCGCTTTGTCCTGCTGCAAGTGCTCAGACTACCAGCATCAAACTGACAGGGTCTTTATGCCATAAGTTTCATTTCTGACAAGAAAATGGCTGATGTTTGATGATTAGCATATTCTTTAGTATGGCACTTTAATTTCTTAACTCCAGGTAATATCAGTTGAGTACTGGAATGCCCACTAATCCACCAATGAAAGGAACTCATGTCCCCGGGCTAATCCTTTACTACCACAAGAAAATACAATGGAAAACAGATGATCATTTGGCATCAGGGCATGATCAGCAAGGACCTAATTCTCATATCTAAGAAGTGTTAAGAGGGTACATGATTGCTACTTTGATTGACACTAATTCTTGATGGATTTATTTAATGTTTGAATTCACAACTACTGCACTTTTTCTTTACATTTCCCAAGACAAATTATTACTTAGATGTTGGTTTGAGGAGTTTTTGGTTTCTGTTTTGTTTTTTTTGGGGGGTGGGGGGGATAGATATTAATTTGTACCAAATCTTTTCAGTTAGGGATTGGAAAAGAAAAAAAAAGAGCGTACTTGTTAGGAATGTAAGATCATGTAGGCTATGTACCATAAACAGCAAGAATATAATTACAAACAGATTCACTTATTTTTAGATAAGGTAATTGAAAACCCTTGATTATCTATCTATAGATTTGCTGTGGTCTCAAATACTGTAAAATCAAACAGCACAAAATAATGGGTTTATAATGTTCCTGTGAGCTGTTATTCCGTTGAACAGCTGAGGGTATGATGCACAAAGTGGGGATGCTCAAATTCCACCCACCCCGTGCAGTGGCAAGTAGAGAAACATGAACATGCATCTTTGGCTGTCAAATCTAGCTTCAAAACCTAGACATCATCCTTTCATCCAGTATGCATCTTTTACATTCTTACAGTGATAATGAGATCAGACCTAAAACTATGTCTACTTCAAAAGTGGCTTTGTTACTTTTTGGGCCACCTCTTAGAAGGATATTCCAGAAGAGAAAATCAATATTTTTAGAGGAAATTCCATCCATTTCCAAAGATACACAAGTGCTTTACTGGAGCTTTGACAGGGTGTGGTTTTGATTATCAACTTGTTTTTTGTGGTTACAAGATCATCTGTGATGAATGCAATGTGAAAAGTGTTCTGCTTCTGTTATTTCAAAATTCTTAGGAGGTGTTTGGAGTCTAAGTAAGTCCATTGTGGCTTTTCGTGCACAGGTGATGTGTGTATGATGGAGGCTGACTCCTGTTGTTTTCTATTTGAAATAATAATGAAAAATAGGATGACTTTGTCTTTAAACAGTATTTGTTCACTTTGCTGTAATGTATTTTCATTGGCAATTTTATGTCTTCAGTGGATATATGGACAGAGGAAAAGATATAACACTGATTTATGTGTGATTCATGATCTAGCTGACTTTTTTTGAAAGCTGCATAAGTTTCATCTTCAACAATTCTGCAATGGTGACTTAAAAATAACACTAGACTCCATGCTCTGTGTCAGCTTTAGAAAACAATGTTCTATGTCCACAGATTGTGTCCTAAACACAGGCTTTTTCCCTCTGTTACAAGAGCAAGCCCCAAACTGGAAAAGACTATGTTCGCATTTAAAGACAAGCCGCTAATAAACAGTCCTTCTCTAGAAAGATTAAGGAGGTGTGCACATTAGTGAGGGGAGAACAGTGCCATGTTGCATTCAACTGTGTTACTATTTTAATAGAAATTTTCCTTCCATTTTTTTTAAGAAGAAAACGTAATTCAAAGATTGATGTACTCTCAACAGTTCTATCAAGGGTTGGGTTAGCCCTAAGAACCCTTTTTCCAAGGAGGTTTAGGCACAAAAAAAAGGCTAGAATGAATTCCCATTGAAATGTTAATAACATATATCTGGATATATCAGACCTAAATGTCTTTCAAAGTCAGTACCTAAAACGCTATGGCTTGATTGCCGTAACTGTTATGGAAGAGCACTCATAACATCTGACAACTCAAGTCATCATGATTTATATATAAATGTTTGTCTGCTGTGTACATGTGTAAATAAAGGTCTTTGCCTACACATGTACTATCTGAAATGTTAGATACATCTAAATTTGTTCCAGCATTGCTTTCTAAAAGACCACAAATACTTTAGCAATGTGCACAACATAAAGCTTCTTACCTTAATGAAAAACTGACTACACTTAACTGAATTTTCTGTGATATAACTGTTGCCATGCATTCAAGTTTACTGATTAACAAAAATAAGGTAGCCTTCATAAAGAAAATGGGATACAGACCTCAAATGTGTTTCTGAAGTCATTGAACTTCGTCAAAGTGAATATCCTAATTTTGATCTGTATTGACAGACTTCAGTTGTCGTGGAGATTGGCAGTATAGAGAAGGTCCGCTGCCTAAGGCCATGCATCCTTATCAATTATCCACGGATTTGGATACCGTGTTGTATCCTTTATCAGGGCAGCTTACTTACTGGAAAAGATAATGGTTTTGGAGATTCAGATAATTTTTCAGAAACCTCAAATTGTGACCTAACATGGGACCTTCCAAATAAGACCATTCTGGCTATTTTCCCCTTTCCCTCTCTCATTACTCATAGCTAAGTTCATTGTATTGAATGCATAGTTAGGCTGAAGGATAGATTTGGAATTTTATTTGTCCCCAGATCAGTTTGCACCTTTGTTTCTTTGCACTGGTTACTTAGTTTAAAGATAAGTGTGAAGTTGAAGCAACTAGTCATGCAGCAGTTGTTGTGAGACTGCAGACAATGGGGAATAATTCTGACATCTCTGATCTTGAATGTGCTTTCAATTTACATCAAAGCTTGATGCATACCAGCATCCATGGTCTTCCATTTACTTTTTGCTACCATTTACATTTTTCGCTCTACCATATGAGAACAAATGAAGTTTATTTTCCCCTCAGTATCTCTGCTTCTCCTTGCTATTGATTTTTTGTCTCACTTCAGCAACTAGCATGCTTCACATCCAATGGTTTTAGTTTTATGTCTGAGGAATTATTAGGATGTACTTCAAACAAGCACACAGTCCTTAGGGCCTGAGGTATGGAAAAGACAAGAAAGATGGTGCTGTCACTGTGCAGAAGGTTTTTTTGGTCTGGAAGGGTGAACTTCTCATGAGGCTTTTGTAAATAACATTGTGCATAAAAGGAAACGTGGTGCAATCAGGTAACTGGTTAATTGCCCAGGAACAAATTCTTCCTACCTTGGAGAGTACAGGGTACAGGCACACACTCAAAGGCTACCAGGTTACAGTGGTTTAATATGGAATTAAACCTCAGTGAAGGTGGTTTGTATACTACCTCAAGATCAGCCTAATCCGAAGTTGTGCATATGATTCACATGATAGTATCTCATTTGCTGTGCACTTGTATCAGTACTGAGAGATTTCCAAACTGTAATCCAACATATATTTCCAGTGAAAACACAGGAGTGTTTCAGCTGATGAAATTTCAGCAAGCCCAGGCCTATTTCAACAGAGGCAGCTTTCTCTCTTTTCATTAAGTGGATTTGTAGAGATGGGTTGACGCTTTGGATGGTTGTCTGCCGGGATGTTGTATAACATGTAAGGCAGGTGAGTCAAAACAATGTAACTGAAGCTTCAGAGCTGCAAATTATATAAAATCAGTGTAGCTAGACCAATGCTGACCTCTGCCAGCTGACAGGACTAAGATGCATATAATGCTTGAAAATCCACTTCTTAAAGCAGACTGTGTCAATAAATACTCAGTGGATTTTGCTCCTTTGTTTCTTTTAAGGATAATGAGTTAATCACATTCTAGGGTATTTTATGTCTGGATTTGGACATACATATTCTTCATTTCAAACAGTAAATGTATACTCATTTAGTGTGGTACATTTTTCTCACTAAACATGCTATTGTCTTCTACACTACAGTTATGTTACTGCACCTCCATCAGAATTATTCCATAATGCATGACATTAGTTTATGCTCTGGAGTCACTGAGATTAATCTAGCATGTTCAAATACTATCTCCAGAGTCAAATACAAAGGAAGGATAATGACATTTAACCTTTAAGCTACAGTTCATTTAAAGACTGTTTTGATGGAAGTATTCTGCTTTCTACTACCAGCTTTCTTCTCTAAAGCACAGCTAAATATTATGCTTTATCTCTTCATTATTTCCTTTGAGTGTAACAATGGCTTTCTTTATCCTCATATGTCAGCCCTATAGAAGTTAGCAAATCTAAGAATTAACAGTGTAGAGATGATTTTTTGCTCTCTTTGACCTTTCTGTTTCATCTTCAAGGCTCAGATCTGTGCAAAGGTCAGAACTACTGGACAAAAAGTTCTGGTTCAAATTCATCTTTGTTAAACATTCATTTTTAGCCACAGCTATAGTCTGCAAGCAGTAATTTGGCTTCAGCCTTGGGAGAGGTGATAGTGGTTTCCTCATAGACACACTGTTTCTGTGTCAAATTATCGTTGTAATTACCATGCTAGCTTTCAGTTACAATAGATTTAATTTAAATTTGATGGAATTAAAAGTACATTAATGTAAAGTTTATAGAGGACATCAAATGTTGTCTATAATGGGGGAGCTTTGTAAGCCATAAAGACCCTCATGAGGTTTCCTGCATACACCCTAGATTTTAGCGTGACATTCATTGCCTTTACAAGTACATAGACACAAAAATGCAAATCTCATGTTCCTCCAAGTCACTGAAAAAAAACCCTTAAACAAACAATCCACTGGGATTTGTAAGACACCTACTCAAACCAGTGAAGAGAAGCAAAGCTGACCTGTCGCGTGTTAAAGCAATGTAAGAGCCCTGACAGGTAGAGACCAAAAAGTCAGATGAAAGAAAACTGCTGCCACCCACTAATGTAAACTGATTTTAATGTGTTTTGGGCAAGGAGTGTAGAGGAGACCTCGCACTTTCTTTTTCTTTCTTTTTTCAACTTGTTTTCAGATTTTTCCCTAGAAGATGATCTTGAAATAACTCACATCTCTTAGAGAAGTCAGGGAAAGTTCTTTTGTTTTGGTGGTGTTAGCAGTGAAAAGTAGAGCTATATGTAAAAAGACTAAGAATTCTGGACTTGTTTTCAATTAAAGAGTAGAGAAACAGTTGTCTTTCTTTCATGAAGAGCACAACAATGGTAGTACTTTTAGCAAGACAGCATGGAATCCACCTGATTTAATAAGATCATAGAATCACAGAATCATAGAATAGTTAGGGTTCGAAAGGACCATGGGCAGGGGCACCACACACTAAAGCATGTCACCCAAGACTTCATCCAACCTGGCCAGGGATGGAGCATTCACCACTTCTTTGGGCAACCTGTTCCAGTGCCTCACCGCCCGAGCAGTAAAGGACTTCTTCCTTATATCCAATCTAAACTTCCCCTGTTTAAGTTTAAACCCGTTACTCCTTGTCCTATCACTACAGTGCATAATGAAGAGTCTCTCTCCATCATCCATGTAGGCTTCCTTCAGGTAATTATGCTGGGCTCCTTCCACAGTCAGTAGAGATCTACACACTCCAGAGAATAAAATTCTTAGTACAACTTCTTTCATTCTAAACAAGATGTTAGGTCAAATAAATCTCACTTAATGGTCTGTTTCTCACCACTGACTGCAAAGCTAGCAGGATGACAAGGTAAGAGGCATACAGCTATATTGTTAACTTAAAAAATTAGATGAGATGGAACTAAATAACAACTTTACTGAGAAGCAGCCCTGCTTATTCTGTGTCTGGTTGAGAGGGATGAATGAGTCTACTTGCACACAGTGGCTCAGGGCCTGCAGTCACTACAGATGGAATTGTATAGTCTGTTTCCTGCTCACAGAACAAGTTCAGTTTTCCAAACCATTTACATCTGATCTTTTGCCCAAGGAATTTGTAAATGTAGTTGGTGTTTTGGCCAGGAAACAAGTTTAGTTTCAGGAAATCCTTAGCTGTTGAGTAACAAGGTAAAGAAGTCCCTCAACCTATAGCTATATCAGCTGTAGGGGAGTAGGTATGTAGCAAAAATAATAGATGATATAGATCCACTTTTTTTTTTTTTTTTTTTTCTCTCCCATGCAATCTTTCTGCTTTTACTTTGGTTAACCTTTTACTGTATTTTCAGTACTTTATTTCATGGATTTGTTTCTACATTCCTTCTCCTATTACTGTGTGGTTGCCTATCCTATTTGTAGTGAGGTTACATAGAATTACTTGAGCAGGGTGCACAAAGATTCTTGATGAGGCACAGTTTTAATTTGCGTGAATCAAATTCTACCTTACTGTGTTTTCCAAAGGACTCCCCTTCAGCATATTCAGAGACAACCCACAAACTCTGTCATTCCCTGTGTTCTGTTAGTGACCTAAACTCAAAACCCGGATAGTTTATGTTATGGATCTACATGGCCTTAGTAATAGAGCATAACTTCATTCCCCTTAATCAGAATGCTGATTTTATTTCTCTCAAGCACCTCTGAGAAACCTACAGAGACTTTAGAGCTGCATTTTTGCAGTAATTTGCAATTATTTTTGCCTCATATTTGTGTACTCTCTCATTTGCATTAAGTTGCCAGATGTTAAGGTGTTCAGTCTGACAAGATGGTCTTTAGCCACTATAATACACCATTTTAATCCTTGGAATGTTTAACTTGTTCTTTCCCCTTCCACCCTAGCACCCTCCCTCTTCCTCCCAGATGCAGCTGCAGTCCATGCACAGGACACATGCGGTGAGACTCAGATTGTTTGCCTTTAGCTGTCTAAAGTCTCGTATTTAATCTAAGCAGTCTAGTTGTCGTCTATGGTCAATCTGAGAGACCAGGGCACCTCCGTAAGACAATGCGTCCCATGTGTCTTAGATGCCTTTGTTACACAGGTCAGCTCAGCCTCTGGAAGTGCCTGGTTTTTTTCCATGATTCAGTGAATTAAAAGTGATAGTTCAGTTTAAATTCGTCTTAGATGCATATAGTTAGATGTGACCAATTCCATTCTGTGTGTGCCTACAGAGATCTGAGGATCCTGCCCTAATTCATGTAGTGTTTTGATATCCATAACCTCATTTATACTAATTTTCTCTTATTTGGCTATCTTTTCTGCCTTCCCATTTCTTTCTGGTTCCTCTGTCTCTTCTCTCTTTTGCCCTCTCCTTCCATTAATGTTTCTACTTTGACAACAATTAATTAAATAAATAATAAATAAATATAGAAAAAGGTGGGGGGGAACTTCTATCAGTTCTGTACTCTAACGATTCTGGGTCACTTTACAATATCTAACATCAGAGAGATATTATTCTACCTAATTTAGATAGGATGCAGAATAAATGCAAACAGCATTAAAATATTAATGTTTTCCTAAGAAGTGCTAGCAAAGTTTTCCATCACAAGCCCATATGAAAATGTCCCCTTATTGAGTGGGGACCAGCAATTAATTCTTAGATATTATTTTCAAAATAAAGTCTGTACTTTTTGGTAATTCTAGCAAATATCAAGGGTTGTCATGTTAGGTTTACTCACTAGAAAAATCTTTAATCAATCCCTACCAAATAAACAGGGCATAAGCAGTAAAGGAAACATGAGTGGGGATTTTTTTTCGAGATTACCACAGCAATATTAAGCATGTCATTGAAGAATGGAACCCTCAACACCCCACAACTAAGAGTTATCAGAGTGAATATTGATTTTTAGATAGTTCATTTTCATATTATGTACCTTAAGACGCCTGCCCAAGCACTGCTTTTCAACAAATGCTGAGCAGCCCTCTTGTGGTAAAAATTGGTATGGTAAAATGTAAAAATTGATATGGTAAAATGTATTTCAGATCAGGTCATCAAAAAATGAGTGAGACACTAAAAATCCATAGTAGTTTTTGAAAGTCTCAGTTATAGCAAAAAGGAAGTATCTCTAAAATTTTCCTTCTTGTTTTTGATCAGTCGTAGCTGACAGTGCAGAACTCAACTCTGTGAAAAACAAGCAGTGCAAAATTTACATCACAGAGGTGATACTGTAGAAGGAACAGCTGTTTTCATATTTACTTCCTCTGCATCATCCAAGAAATGAGATTGATTTTGCAAGTTGAAACGTGACTACTACATCTATTTGCTGGGTGTGTGCATGCCACAATACTGTGTTCTTTCCAGCTCTTATACTACAATTTTTAATAACAATGCTGTTGCCAGGTTTTGATTACCCAAAAGGAAAAAACCAAAAAAACCCATAACTCTAGTAAATGGGGTTGGCTTAAAGGATTTAGTAGTAGTGAGAAATTTAATCTGTTTTCAATTTATTCTATTTTACTGTTCAATTTATGAGCTGCATCTTCCATCTATGGTTAGGTGAAAACAAATCTTAAACCAAGCACATTAGCAAAGCAACAGAAACAGAGTTTGATTTATTTGAATAAACTTAGAGGTTTGCCTTGTAGGCGATTGCTTCAAAAAATCATCATATTGTCCTTTATAGTCAACCGAGATTTAGTAAGGTAGTCATTGGTGTTTGTTGTATTGTTCATCCCATCCTAAAATGGACATTTTAAAGTAGATCAGATATACCCTGACAAACAAGTGTGCATTTCTCTCTCGACTACTTATTCTCTCTGATGATTCTCAAGGGACCAAGGATGTCCAGTTTACTTAGACATCTATACTGTAAATATCCAACCTTCCCTGAAGTGAATCTCACCAAAAAACTATATGTAGAAAACAAAACAAAAATCTCCTGTTGACAAGAAATTACTATTTTCAATTCTCATTTTTTTCAGCCCATCATAATAGATAAAAAATCTCTTACAAGTTTCCTCAAAATGCCTTCCTGTGTTGTTTCAGAATACCCTTCTTGACAGCTGGTTTAAAATAGCCTCTCTCTGGCTAGTTGTAAATTTAAACATCCCTTTCTCCATAGCAGCTCTCCCGAGAATACAACATGTAGAGATCATGGTCCTGGTCCATAATATATGTGCCTACTTTTTTTATGACCACACCTGTCCTAGTGCGTGTGACAAAAAATAAGCAGTTCCTCTGAATTACGTGAGTCAGACAAGCAGTTTCCATACTGAATGCCCTACTCTATGCATCAATGAAGCTGGGCAGAAAAGTGCCTTGGTGTCCTTTCTAATACTCTTCCCTAAAGAGATCTACACTACTTTGTGTACTTACGCATGAAAATGAGGAACATCTGATCCAACTTCATCTTAGATTAATCTCCATCCTACAAGTTTATGTTACTATCTGATTGTTCTCCAAAAGCACACGGTCAACTTTCATTTAATATATTGTTCTGTTACCCTCTGTATACTACCAGACTGCAAAGGTTGTGTGTATTTTGGATGTGTAAAGCTGCCCGCCTGACTCCAGGTTGTTCAATCTTTGGTTTATCTGTGAATCAACACGTCGCAATTGCTAGCGACTGCCAGTGCATCTTAATTTTTTTTGTTTATTTTTGCTTCAGCTAAGCAGCTGGTTTGTGCTGTAACTTCATTCTGTCATGTCTGCTTTCCATCTTTGTGATGTGTCTCATAAAATGTGTTAAAAGTGACCTATCTTGGCCTGTTCACAATATGCTGAAAAAAATGCTAATCTTGTCATATTTAGCAGCTGCGTTCAGAAATGCTACTGTAAGCCTAAGAGGGCTAACCAGCACTCTTGCAAGATGTCAGAACTATCAACCATTACCCTGTAAGTGTACGCAATCCTGTGACATTACTGTGTTTGTATGACGCATGCTGCAAGTAAACAAATGGATATTAGCAAAGGGGTAGTAAGCAGAAATTAAGCATTCATTTAGTTCTTGTTGCATGTAGAATTTTTCTTGTTCTGTGCTTTTGCTGATGCACCACAATCAAGGATTTTAAAGTGGTTTTGTTTTGTTTTGGGGTTTTTTTTAAATTCTTTTAATTATTGCTGATGCTGCTTATGAATTTGGGTAGTGTCTGTATAGAAACTATTAATAGTTGCTCTTTATTATACAACAAAGAGGTGAGCCCTGGTCATACTAAGAGTAAATGTTTCACCTGAAAGTTTGGTAGAACAACAGGGGCAGTGCAAGATTTAGTGAATCAGACCGTCATCTGGACTAAAAATCAGACTTAGTGAAGTTGTGTTAGTACAGACCCAGGGGTGACAAAAGGCTTAGGTTAATCTAATACCAAAATATTACATGTCTAGCCAGAAGTCATTGTCAAAGATTTGCCTATGGAGAGTGAGGAGTCTAGAAAAGTGAATAAATGCCATTTAGTCTAGAGACATGTGAATTAATCACTTTCTCATAGTGCACCTCTCTCTCTGTTACTTGTAAAAGAAGCCCACAGGGTTCATTTAGATGAGGTGTACCTTTCAGAAATCTAGTATACGATACGCTTCCTGGTTAACTTTCCCCTGAATTTCACAGCAGTCTCATGAGTGTAAATCAACACTCTGAGATGTCCTGCCACATACATCCAACAATCCAGCATTTTGCTGAAGAATACTTAATTGTTATCTTTGACACCTTTAAGGAAAAAAGGTTATTTTGTAATTTATAGCTGCATGCTTTCTTATGTGTTTTGGCTAGGGAAAAAAACAAAAACTAATTAAAAATGCAAAACCCAACACATTTTAAATATGAAGATAAATTTTCTTTGTGATTTTACATCTCTCCAAGGTATTTAAGTAATAGACCAATGAAGATGCTCAAAAGATTCAGTCAATAGACTGACACTGTGCAAAAGCAGATAGAAGAAATAGAGAATAGAAGAACAGTGCGCAGATCCATATTCTACACTGAGAGAAGCTGAAGTCTAAGAAAGTTAGGTAAAACTAGGACCTACAGAAAAGATAGTTTGAAATATGAGGTTCATTACTTAATCTACAACCTGGTGCAGCATAGACTTCATGTTGATGTTTTGCAGAGAAACAAATTTCACATTAAGTGATGAGTTTCAGAAAGATGGCAGACTTGACAAATCTAAGGTGAAATCTTCTACCTAGTCAATGGCAAGAAGAGTTCAGCCTAAACAGGAGCCCAGAAAAACCTCCGCACACTTTGCATCAATATACTTAAAAATTCCAGCAGCCTTCCACTGTTTTTTAAGTCCTTAGTCTAAAAATGTGATTTATGCATGGGAAAATTAAAAAGCTGTAATCAATTACTGTGTTTAGGTATTACTTCAGGTCTTTCAAAACAATCCTACAGACCTAATTAAGCTTTTGGAAAATACACATATCTGTCAGGAAGATTACTGAGGTTCTTGAAAGTCACATGTTAATTATGTTCAGCATCTTACTGATAAAATAGATACTTTGGTTTATTTAACATGAGCTATATTAAACATTTCATTATTAATGACATCCTGTATCTTCATGGTTTGCTCTTTTATCTTTTTTAAATATTGTCACGATTATTTTTTGTACATATTAATCACTGAGTTACAGCCATAGATGGAATTACTCTAATCTAAATTTTACAAGCCTGCAATATAGCAATTTGTATGACAAACTCAGTCCAGATTCCCTCTGTAGTCAATGGAGAGATTTAGGATGCAATAAGGCTTTCCTTAGGGACAGATGATTCATCTTTACACATAAGCGCCTGCTACTCTTCATATACAACAAAGGGAATGTAGGTGTGGAATTAATTTAACTAAAAATAGATGTCATCATTGCAGATATCTCATAACTAAGCTAGTCAATATATGCATCAATATGTTTTCAGTATGTAACCAGAGGCTTTACAACAGGATTTACTTCTTAAAGAGGTACCTCGAGCAATCAAGAACTATGCCTTAAAAGTACATTTTTCTCCGCATTGGCTTTAGAGACATTATCTTAACAATTTCAGTATGTCTGAACCTTGGTGAGATGAACGTTGTTCTACATGAGCACAAACCTTGATGTCTCCACTGCAGAAGTTTGTATTTGATCAAATTAATTTCACTTAAGACTCAGCATTTAAACTGAACAGTTCTCTAACTTTCAAGATGCAAACCTAAGTAGCAAAAGAACAATTACAGAGTCTTTCTTCAAAGGCTGTGGTTTGAAGATCATTTGCTTCTCTTGACAGTTTGTGATATTTTATCTCAAAAAAGTTGGGTGGTAAGAACCTCTAAGACAAAAGCAACAAACTTTGTCAGAGTAAAATTTATACTGTATTTTATCCTTAGCTTCATAACACATCTGTCAAATCTCATGTAAGTTACAATGGCTTTCTCTGAGCTACATGACTTTGCAATTAGTCCACCAGAAGCTGCAGAAGTCTAGCAGAAATTGCACAAGACACATCTTCAGTGCAGTGGAGATACCTGGAAATGATGGGAGAGTAAGCTCTAACCAACATTTTCCTCCCTTTCTCAGAGACAGAAAAAAGAATGACAACCACAAATTTCCTTACACAATGGCTTCTGGAGCTTCAGATCCCCTGATTTTGAGGACCCGTGTTTTCCAATGGCCTCCTTCATTCTTTCCAAATGGCATCATCATGTTTCCAGCTCAGCAGTTCTTACAGTTGTATCTGCAGGCTCTGAATCTAGAGATATATCTTTGTTACATCCCATTCAGAGTAGCTAGAAGAACTTATTTAGACCATTTAGAACTCATTGGTCCTTGTTCCCTATTGCACAGTTGCTCAAAATATTTTTTTTTTCATCTGATGTACAGTTACTGTTTGTTTAGATCACAGCGTTAATTTGTCTTCTAGAAATATATTTTAGAATGTGGAATAGGAACACACTGGAATATTCAGTTGAAATCACTGGAAATTCTACTCAGCAATGCAATGTGATGTGTATTTTCATTTCCAGTTCATGCCCAGTTATGTCCTATGTGATATCCATAGACACCTTAGCAATCTCCTTAATAAGCATGGATGTGCAATGAAAGAATAAAGTATGGTTCTTTCAGATACTGGTCAAAGTTAGACAACCTTTCTGCTTCCTATTCCTTTTACAATAAATAAGTTTTTCACATAATTCAATAGAGGAGTGAGGAAAAACAGAGGACAATTATTTGTGTTTTCTTGCATTAATACTTTATGGAAAGGCCACATTCATAGCCATGCTATTGGAGAAAACTTTATGCTTAGACTGTTTTTAAGGAAAATAGCAACTGAAAAATAGAATGTCAGCTTAAAAAAAATAAATAAATAAAATTTGCATTTTTATAAAGTTACCTAAGACATTCCTCCACCTATTGGAACGTAAACAAGGCTTTTGCTAGAAGTTTTGGAGAACATATGTCTTCTAAACAGCCAGTTTAAGCCTGACTGATTATTGACCTTAAAACTTTTGGATCCATCCCCCAAGTTTCTTGCTGGTCTGAAAGAGTATAGAAAGAAAAGAAAAGAAGATGGAAATCTTCGGCTGTTACATGCCTGAGAATTTTGCTGTATACCTTAACTTCTTAATTTCATTACTGGACATAAAAATACTTGTCTCACAGGTGCTGCTTTAAGACTTCCTAATTCTTCCTAATGCTCTTGAAAAAACATAATTGATTATCATCCACACAGTCATTTATATCTCTCATGTTTTTGTTATCATTAAAATATTCTTTTCCTCTTTATAGATCTTAATCTATAAATTTCAGAATGTGTTATTTCTTAGGTTTAATTTATTTTCTTCCTGACTTTCATGGCAATATTGAAGATGGCATCTTAAATAAGTTGATGATGACATTATATTTCAAGATCCTACAAACTAACTGTATGATTAATCAGATATAATTACTTCCAGAAAACTGACAACAGAAAAAATCTTCCTCTGCATTTTTCCCCAAATTAATCTCCTGTGACTATGGTGAGATACAACATACTAATAGAAAATTCCGTTGTGACTTTTAAATCCAAATAACATTTATACTTTTGTTGTCATTAGAAAAGAGGACTAGAATAGACTGTGAAGGGTCTTTTAGTCCATTACATTGCATCACTTCTACACATCTTACTTTTTCCAGAGATCACCAAAGTTGGAGACTGTGTATGCTCTTCCTCAATGAGTTCCAGGGCTGTTCCCCTCTTATTAAAAAACTTTTGGTCAATGCCCAATTTGATAATTCACAAGAATTGTTTTCTCTGGTTTATGGGGTCTTCCAGCACACTTGAGATCTGGTGTGCATCATGTGTGTTTAGTACAATCTCAGGACAAGGGTTGTGATGTATTTGTCACCATTAGTGCACAAACTATGAGTGGGGGACACCAGCAATGGACTGATGTCCCATTTCCAGTTTACTATTGGATGTAAGAGCATATATTCATGAGTTCTTGGAGATGTATTAATTAAGTCCACACTTTCAGTAAGACAAACATATCATTTTTGGGATTTTGTTGAGCATGTATTATCAAATTCAAAGTGTCTGCAATATACCATTTAAGTATAAGCAGAGTGAACATTTGAATTTTTAAAAACATTCTCTTCCAAAAATCTTTATGTTTTTTTAACTTCCTTTACACTCCATCTACCTCCTTAACTTACTTGAAGGAAATCAGTCTTATTTTTTTCACGTTTGAAAATGTCCTGGAGGTTACTTTACCCTCTTTATAATAAAACACTTATTTTCAGATCAGGATTTCCATTCTCTTGGGTCTTTTTTGCTGCTCAATCAGCAAATGACACTGACCAAGACATACATAAGTCTTGGCTGGATCCCTGCTTTAGGGGAATTACATCCATACTCAGTGAAGTGCTTACAGGGACGCATGTTCATTTCCAGCCATTTTTTTTATGCCTTGTTTAATTTCACTTTAAACCCTATTTATTCTGATGCCATGGAAAATAGTTACACAGTGAAATTACACTTAAGTTTCCAACAGCATAAATGAGACCAAAATCAAGGCCTTGAGGAACAGTCATGAGTATAAGAATGTACAGGGGGTTTTAGTTTTATTTGTATTGCTGTTTTGGAATCTTTTTCTATGTAGAGATAAATTCACACATACATACAAAAAAAGTGATTTCAAACACTCCACTGATTAAGCAATTAGGTGAGAGGTTTATTATTGTGTTGTGGTAGCAGTCTGAATCCCTTAGCAAGATTAATCTCCTCATGTTTGGCATGGTAGAAAAAATTACTTATTATAATAATGCAAATTAAAATATCAGTACAAAGTATTAAACATTACTAGTGCGCTATTATTGTAGCAGTGTGAAGAAATGGGAGCAAACTACAGTGTGTATGAAATCACTGGCAACAAATGGGAATATTGTGTATTTGTTTGTATAATTATCCAGTGTATGTATATTCCAACAGACAGGCAACAAAATATTTTCTGTGTTTTCTTCATTAATTAAAGCACAAGTTGTTTATTACAAGGATGCATTAAAGTTCTTTCACTCTATTATAACAGGAGGCTGGCTCGCTCTACACTACTGCTTATCCCCTTGTTTGGAATTCACTACACGGTGTTTGCTTTTTCTCCTGAAAATGTCAGTAAACGGGAGAGACTAGTGTTTGAATTGGGACTGGGATCTTTCCAGGTGATTATACAGTGAATTCTGCTTCTGTTAAAAAAAATTTCATTTCATTGTAACTATTTTGCATGCACAGTTCTCAGACTGTGTGTATATGTTTTGTATACTAGGATTTTGGTTTTGTTTGTTTGTTCTAAATCCAGCTATTTTCTAGAATTTACTGAAAGTTTTGAATTACATTATTTTTTTTCTCTCCCATTTACCTAGGGTTTTGTTGTTGCTGTTCTCTATTGTTTCTTGAATGGGGAGGTAAGACTTTTAATATTTAACCTCCCCCACTCACCATCCCCATCCCATTTCCTTGTGGGAATAACTGCTATTCTAAACCTTCACTGTAATTCATTGTGTACCATATTCCCTAATACCTTAGGCTGAATCTCACAGGGTCTCAGAAAAAGAAAGAAGATGTGCAATGTCTTTATTAAACCAAAGTATTGCCCTTGCCAGAGATGATGTCTCAGATTAGTGCTTGCTAACAGAGATAGGGACTGTACTGGTTTCTTTGGTTATGTCATCCCAGATGCAGGACTTTACACTTTGTTAAACTTCATACAGTTCTTGCTGTAAGGTGGCTCTCCTGTGAAGTGTCCACCTCACCACCCAGATTGATGTTACCAGGCATCTTGGTGAGGGTGCTTTCAACTCCATCATTCAGATAATTTATAAAGATGTTGAACAGCATGGAGTCCAGCATCAATCTCTGAGGACCCCACTGGTTGAAGGCTCCCAGCCCGAGTAAAAAACGTTGTTTGCCACCCTCTGATTGTGGCCTGTTAGTCAATTTCCTACCCATCTTGCAGACCGCCTACCTAATCTGTATCTTGCCTAGGAGAAGGCTGTGGGAAACTGTCAAATGCTTTATTGAAGTCCAGGTAAACAACATCCACTGCTCTTCCTGTGTCATCAGAAAACATTATTTTCTTGTAGAAGATGGTGGGGTTAGTCTGGTATGCCTTTGAGAATTTCTTGCTGGGTTTTCCCAATCACCTGCTTAATTTGGTTTATGATAGTTTCTAGGAGATCTTGTTCCGTTATTTTCCCAGAGCCTGAAGGAGAGGAAGGGAGAGCAAGAGAGAGCAAGAGAGAGAAGGAGATCAAGATGGAGAGGGAGAGGCAGAGATGCCACATCCTGTTGCTGGTGATGCACCCAACAGATACCATACTCTGTCTGCATTTCTGGTTGCTGGCTGTCCCCAGGAGCCAGTTAGATGTGGCTTCCCACAGTTTGACCTCGTCATGGGGACAGCTGGCACTACAGAACTGTTGCCCACTTTTCTCATGAGACCTGACTTCTGCCAGCTGGCCCCTCCACACACATAGCCCAAGAGTATCAGATGCCTAGAAATGCCCTCAGACATTCCCTGGGTACCTTGCAAGCCTCACACTCCTCTCAGCACATGGCAGCTGCTGCTGCTAGCATCGATGTTCCACTTCACCTGCTCTGATCTGCAAATTGACATTCCCCCCTGCCTTCATTTAGCAGACTGAATATCTGAGGTAGACATTTTCTGAACAGATGGAAAAACAGTCCCTCGTCAAGACTTCCTTAAGATGAATATCTACAGTTCATCCATTCTCTGTTCCACATCTATTGTGCAGTCCAATAGGAGAAGAATTCTCTTAAAATCACCTTTAGTTTTCAAGGAGCCTGAAACAATTTCTTTCCACCAGTTGTAGTGCAGTAGGTGTTTTATGCTTGCTCACATATAGCATGCAATAGTTGGTCTCTTGTACAAAAGGTCTCTAACTCCTTAATCCAAGTGATTCATTCTCAGATAGCCATAACAATCTTCAGCAAACAAATTTATATGTCACCTTTGCTCATGGGCTTATCCTGTTAAAGGACCCACAGGTCTGTTAAAACATTATTCATAGCTCAGTCCCAAGAAGCTCAGAAGGTGAGCTCAGGATCATGACTTTCTGGAATTAGTAGCATTAGTGTCATTCATACTTCACCAGCTGACATTACTGGATAGACACCTCTCCCACCTACAAGTGTTGTTTCATGTATTACCTTCCATGAGTGCTAAAAAAATAACCAGAAAGTCTTGTCTAAAACTAATCTGCAGATAAGCACTTTCCAAGGTAATATGTGGAGTATGTCAGATTTCCCGTAACCACTTGGAGGGAGTGGGGTGATGGTTCTTAGTCAGACTAACACAGCCAGATTAATTGAAACCATTTTATCTCTGAAGACATTAGAGAATGTCTTGTGCTTCTGCTAATTATTTAGGTAAGAAAGGGTTCACCTTTCGTATATTAACAGTGCTACAGATTTTGTTACCCTCTTTTTACAGAGGTAATACAACTTCATACCCTATCTAATCTCTAACTATCTACATTTTAGTGAAAATAGGAATTGAGAGGTAGTAGAAGGAGAATGTAAGTAAGTTTACCAGTTGGATTTTTCCTCCCTGTAGTTTATGTATGTACAGTTGAATCACTTGTTTAGCATTCTGGCATATGCTGATCCATTTTGACAATTATATTAGTCTAGGAAAATCTAGTGATGATTGTTAAGGACAAAAACACAGCAGCTCATTGGAGACTGAAAAAATATATTGAGAAAAATATCTCTATGCATTTACTTGCTCTTACACAATTTCATTAAGAAATATGCTACTGGCTACTGTTAGGAGTGAGTAATAGGCTGAGCAAATGTTGGTCTAGCATGATACTTCTTACATTAAATCCTTACTATCTTATGTATATATGTACACACATGCACTTTTACCACGATTGCTAGGAAATTGGTGATCAATGAAAAGTAGAAAAGCTATATAATTATTTACTTATTTTCTAATGGAAATTCTGACATGCATTCTTTTACTCTTTGTGATTCACTGTGGTTGCTCATGAAAAAAATCTCAAGGAAAAGGAGGGCATCACAGATGTATATTAATCCAAGAGCTGTTGACTGCTTAGAAGTGATAGGAAAGCAGGATGCAAAGTTTTCAGTAGACATGCATTTATTAATGGCAGGTGAGAGATAAGATGCCTGTGTGGACAGGTTGTTTCATTGCTGTCTAGTATCTTTTGGTTGCTGGTTTCCTTGGCTTCCTGTTATGTATTTGGTACTGGCTGTAGATGAAAACAGGATATTCTTCCAAGAAGCTAGCTCAAGAGCTGTGTTGGAGCTGGTGTTGAAAAGGTCTTCTATGCACCTCTGGGCTGATCCTAAATAATTTAATTCAGATACACAGAACCCGGGCTGTTGTTCCCGCTGCATGCATGGACCTCTTCCATACTTGGGGAAATCACTTCAGGTTTTGTTGAAGTGAGGAGTTTAATAATAGTCTTAAAGATAGTTCTGTCAAATTGGTGAGTTTTGCTAATCTTGATAATTTGTCAGCATGTCCTCGAGCGGCTAAGTACATAAAAAATGACCTTTTGAAGTTTCTCCCTAAAGGTGCAATCAGAAATAAAGAGAAAATGGAGGAGCTGGAAAGTCAACCGGTATTTTGCTGTGGATTTCAAACATCGTCATCCTTCTCTAGCGAGCAGCGGAGTGAACGGGGGGACACAACTCTCCATTCTGAGCAAGAGCAGCTCTCAGATTCGGATGTCCAGCATAAATGCAGAGAACCTAGCGACATGAGCAGCTAAGGAAAACACATCAATCAACAAGCAAACCAAAAACCATCCCTTTAAAAAAAAAATAAAATCATAGTATTGGTGGTGGTGTAGGCCTTTTTCCTTTCCTTTCCTTTCCTTTCCTTTCCTTTCCTTTCCTTTCCTTTCCTTTCCTTTCCTTTCCTTTCCTTTCCTTTCCTTTCCTTTCCTTTTTTCTTTTCTTTCCTTTCCTTTCCTTTCCTTTCCTTTCCTTTCCTTTCCTTTCCTTTCCTTTCCTTTCCTTTCCTTTCCTTTTCTTTCCTCCTTTCTTTTTTCCTTTCCTTTCCTTTCCTTTCCTTTCCTTTCCTTTCCTTTCCTTTCCTTTCCTTTCCTTTCCTTTCCTTTCCTTTCCTTTCCTTTCCTTTCCTTTCCTTTCCTTTCCTTTCCTTCTTTCCTTTCCTTTCCTTTCCTTTCCTTTCCCTGTCCCTTTCCCTTTCCCTTTCCCTTTCCCTTTCCCTTTCCCTTTCCCTTTCCCTTTCCCTTTCCCTCTCCTCTCCCCTCCTCTCCTCTCCTCCGCTCCCCTTCCATTTCCCTTTTCCATCTTTTACTTTCCCTTTCTTTCACTTCCTTGAGGTTCGTAGAGGTGATAACAGCAAAGGAAATGTATATATATATCTTTTTAACAATCACTGTAAATACCCAAATGTACTCAAGGCCATTAACAGAAAAATGTTTAAAAGATAGCCAGCCTACCCACTCAATGATTTACATTTCAGAGCATCTGCAAGTAATCCGTTGTCAGTCAAAAGTAACAGTGATTGCTGTGCAGTTGTGATCCTTGGTTGCCAAACTGATACTAATCTGTGAATGGACATGACCACTATTATTTTTCATATTGCTTTCCATTTTGGTCTGGATTGACTTTGACTTTTTTTTTCCATCCTAGTCAAACATATCTTAGCGTGTCCCTGTCTTTTGGCATGTGAATTTCTGCAGTGTTTCTCTTTTGAGTCTTAGGATGGAGCTAATATGCTTGGGTTAATCAAACCAGCCAGTTCAGGAAGAACTCCAGAAAATTAAGTTCATGGCTGGATTTAATCAGATGTTCCCAGTGGACTTAAAGAAACTTCTGTGCCAATGTGAAGCTGCAAAGCTACCATCAATCAGTGTGGGGACTTCAGGCATGAGAGATGGGATCAGCTTCTTCCTTACCCAGGGACACTTGTAAGAATGCTTTATGTTTTAGCTAAGCTGTGAATTTTCTAAAAGGGCCATAGAGTTGAGATATATCTATATTTTTTGGCATTGACTGATTGATGATAGATTGATTATTTGGATTATTTGAATAATAAAAATTACTGTCCCCTCCCTCCCACCTTAAGAGCAAAAGTCAGTTCCAGGGTGGCCTTTCCCTCCAGATAACCTTGAATCCTCTGCGTCTGTGTTCGAATGTGGTGTGTTTTTGGGTAGTGCTGTCAGAGTGTGGCGTCTTTGCAACCTGGTTGACTTCTGTATGTTGAATTTTCCTTGCCATAGAAAGAGGCACAAGAAGGATCTGGCATGATCATACTGGAATTTGGTGAACAACTAAATTGAACAATATGATGGCATAGAAGGAAAAGTTAGAGACTTTGGATGACTTCCCACACCTGGCAGTTTTCTCTGGTTTTGGATATTCTGTTTGTTTAACCACCAATGGTGTTACTGCTTTTCTTTGAGAGGAACTAAAATGTTCTCTCAACCTTTGCCTTGTAGTTAAAGCCACGACTGGTACATATCTACTTCAATTAAATGTCAATGATGATGTCAATTCTTAAAAGTCTTTATACAGTGCATAAAGGCTTTGAGGACCGTCCTAGCGTTCACTTCATTTTGGATTTCTGAACTGATATTTGTATAAAAATACATATATGTGTGTGTATGTGTATGCATATATTAAAAAAAAAAAAAGGCAAAAATGAAAATGACACTTTAAATGTGAAGTTTTGAACTGAAACTAATAGTAACCAGGAAATTTAAAATTCAGGCTTATTCTTTGGTGTTAATTGACAGGATTATGAGCTAAAAAAAAAAGCGAAAGACTCAGAATTTTCGCGTCAGCTCAGTGTAATCTTTTAATTTCACCAGTTTTTGTTAGTTTAGGTAAAAAAAGTTTTTAATGTCATTGTAAGCATAGGTTTTAAAAAATTATCCTAGTTTCCTTATTTTTAAAAGGAGGAAAAAAAGGTTACAGTTGTGAAATAAATATTAATTATAATAATAATTAACACATATAATGTTCTATAGGACATAATTTGCTCTCAGATGTAGCAGTGTAAATGAATGTAAAAATAATTTGAAACAGACGGAAATGTTGACTGATGTCATATTGGTACTGGATCATGCTCTTATGAGACACACCTATATCAGGTGAAATCTACCCTTGCAGAGAGGACTGGCAAAACAGTTTAAATTACTTACAGTACATTCCAGTATCTTCAGTGAGAGTTCTATGATCCAGACACCTTTTCTTTTTCCAAGTCTTTGCACTGGTTTGCTGCTCCAAGAGCAGAATTTGTCCCCTTCTTCCAGGCTCCCCACAAAAGTAACTGAAGTATTTTTAACTGATAGATTGGAACATCCTCTCTCATTAGCTGCTACTAAAAGCTATTTTAGAAAGTTTCCCAAGGAACCATGCACTTTGCAGTCTAAAAAGACATAGAAGATGGGGAAAGTGAGATCTATCAGGTAAATGCATAGGTAGACATTTTTTAAATGAGACTGTCTAATGTTAGATGAAGTGATGGCATTAGGTTTGTGTTTTCTGTAGTATGGGCTTTCACAAGGTATTATATTAACAATACTATAAGTGTATTATTTAAAAGAATCAAAAAATAGATTCTGCATGAATGGCTAGTAGCCAATTTTCAAGCATTAATAATTGAGAACTTCTGAGAAAAAGATGTTGAATTCCTGTCTCTAGCTGGAGACTTTTTGCCATGTTTCAGTCCAGAGCAAGAAGGTGTTTGGATTTTTAATTTTATTTCTGTGGTTGTTGAATTTTTTCTGAGCTTACTTCTGTATTCTGTTGTTTTCCTGGCTGTCCTACAGTGCTCCTAGTTGGTAAACATGAGTTGGTGGATCTCAGTCCAGTGCCTTGTGGGCAAATGTTCACAACACCAAAACCACCCTCCAATCACGCACACCAGAGACCAGGTCCTCAGCTAAATTAAAATCAATAGAGAAAAATGTTATTATTGTTAGAACAAAGACACTTCACTTTGGCTTGGGATTTGACCTCAGCATGTTATTATTACTATAATTTTTTTGACAGCCTCAGCAGGAGAGGCCTAAGACTAAATATTCATGAAAACTTGGACTTGCTCCTTAAATTTGTAGAGCCAGTGCTCAGGAGCAAGAAAAGTTGGAGGGCAGTGGAGGAGAATTTGCTGTTGCAGACCCTGTGTTTCGTGTTCAGTGGACAAATTAAATTCTTTGGTACCTTCACCAGCACTGAATTTACTGGAAGAAATGGTATCTCTCTGCATATTTAATATACAATATATCTTACAAAAAAACACCCCTTCTCTTATGATTTTTTTGGTGACTATTTGAAGTGCTGATGCACTTGCAAATGTGGCTTTCCTTAGTCACTTGAACTTTCCCAGTGTTACAAGAAAGGTCATACTTCAGGTGTATGTAGTTATCTAAATCAGACCCTGACACCATCAGACAAATTAGCTCTTAAGAAATCTCTTTGTTGAATGTAACCTGAAGATGCTGGAGATGAATGGCCACCATTCACAGTGGCTGTCATTTCTATTTGTTTCAGTCTGGAAGAAACCAGTGGGTGGTTTGCTTCTAAGTGTGTGTAAATATAAACTGAGTGTAACAGTGCTTTGTTTGATTTTTCACTGTGAAACATATTTTAAAGCTCTAAAGGCTATGTTATTAAAACCAGTACATAATTAAAAGAAAAACAAATGTGCAGTGCTCCTTGAGCCATCTTTTCTACCATGTCCATAATGTATTTCTCGTATAATTTTCTTACTTTGTTTTTCTAAATGTACAAAAAATTTCTGTGCTGCAGTTTTTGTGACTATTTACTCTATCTAACAACTGTTTGATTATTGACTTTTTGATGTGGAGTGCTGGTACTACAGGACAATTAACATCCCATTCTGAAAACTACAACCTTCATTTCAAAGGACAAGGCTTGTTTCATCGCTGCATGGTGACCCCACCTCCTTCTGCCTTCACATACATTTAGTATATCTTGAAGTCAGAGCCCATGTAACGAAACTTAACTGTTCTGTTATTGAAGGTCCTACTTCATAGAGGAAAAATACCCAAGTTCCTCTGCCTCATTTATGTATTTTCATTTGAAAACCAGGTGTTAAAATGGGGTGGTGGGAGAAGGAACAGAGATGAAGGCAGGTGAGTACAGAATCAAATGCAAAAAAGGTGAAGTTTGGAAGTTAAATTCAGACACTGTATTTGATGCTCTCTCTTTTCTACAGCTCCTCTTTTCAACAGCTGTCCATCATTGCTACTAAATAACTGTGTCTTGCAACTAAATAACTGTGTCTTGCAACTAAATAACTGTGTCTTGCAACTACAAGGCTAAATAACAACCAGAAGTGGGCAGGAACTGACTGTGCAGATAATTTGAAAATACATTTGTAAAGATGATTCTCCCTAGACTCTCTCCATTGTCAATAGCAAGTATGAGATACCTTGCAGAAGGGAATGCAGAGCAGTTCATAGAATCATAGAATCAGCAGCCCAGGTTGAAGGGACCTTGAATGACTATAATCTCATGACCATTTCATGAGAAAGGGAACCTAGATGAGATTATCTACCACCCTGTCCAATCCCATCTTGAAACCTCCAGTGATGGGGACTCTACCATGTCCCTGGGCAGGCTGCTGCAGTGAATGACCTTTCTCACTATAAAATATTTCTTAAACAGAGATGAAACCTCTACTGCTGCAACTTGTACCTCTACCAGCCTCCATCCTCTTTGTAGCCCCCTTTCAGTACTGGAATATGGTGATGAGGTCCCTCCTGACACTTCTTTTCTCCATGAAGAAAAAACCTAACTCCTTCAGTCTTTTCTCATTGAGCAGGTTGTCCATCCCTTTGATCATCTTCATGGCCCTCATTTTGACCCTTTCCAGTCTGGCTGCATCTTTCTTGAATTGTGGGGTCCGGAACTGCACACAAGATAGTGTTAGACTTGCTCAAAACCTGATCAGTGAGAATCTGATTTTCTTCAGCAGTGATAAAATGATTAGTTGCCATAATTTGCCTTATCCATGTCATTTTGTAAAATCATGGCTTTTCATAGTATTATATCAATGATGGATGTTTCTGTATAGCATAATAGCTTCTGTGCTTGCATATGAAGGGCTATGCAGGACCTCCAGTTAGCTCAAAGATTCATTTTTCTTTCATAAATAACATGGACAAAAGAAATCAGTAACTAAAAATGTGCAAAGCCATAATGATCAAGAACAAAACACATTTAACAGAGTTAGAGCTGTTGGTCTGTGATCCTCAGGTGTTCCAGAACAGCACAGTGCTATAAGGACACTTCATCTGAAGGAAACTCTGTAATTGCCATTATTTTCACAGCATATTACTCCCACTCCTAAGCTCATCACCTCCCCTTTTAAGATTCTGTAAGTTTTTTTGTTTGGTTATATTTTCTCACCTTCTCTGTCCACTGGAAACTTACTGTAAAAGTTGACTCTTCAGGCACTTAGAAACTTTTTTCTGAATTCCAAATTAAAATAACTCCTGATTCAGTTATGCTCCTTGTCACACTGATCTTGTCTCCAGTTCCTTTCTCCCTTCCTCAAATATGAACACCTTTATTTCAGACAAAGTCTACAAAGATTATCTTTGATCATGCAGCTGAAAGATAAGACTAAAAATAGTCATGGTATTCAGCTGCATTTGTTTCTCTATTCTCAGCCTGGACAGCGAAAACAATGCAAAGAAGCAAGTGCTGATATATGCAAATCCATTGAGAACAGCAGGAAAAGTAACTGGAAGCAGTATACCAAACATCCTGAAAAGAAATGTAAAATTAAAAATTATGAGAAAGACGTCCAGTTTTTTGAAAGTAAACAAGATTTGGGTTTTGAGCAGCTTTCATTTAGTCAGATCTAAAGGGAAATGATCTAAATTGTCTCCTTTTCCTGTTTCAGTTATAATCTTGCAAGAGAAGCGGTATTGCTTTTTCCAGTCAAATGGATAGGACACTCATTCAGTCAACATACTGCAGGAAATCATTCAAATAGGCAAAACCACACTGATTATGTCAGCTTGCGAGGTTTCAGTGCTCATGTGTCACACTGCTACTAAATCCCTACTACATCTGGCCTGTGAACCATGCAGATACCAAACTTCACATTAAATCCCTACTAAATCTGGCATGTGAACCATGCAGATACCAAACTTCACATTATTTTTCCAGCCCAGCCTTGCCAGAAATTAGTTATAAAAATCTTAGAGGATTCAGAAAAAAAAAAAAAAAAAGGTCCAGGGTGACTTTAGTATAAACAGTGTCAATAAAAGAAATACAAATATCATTCATTTAATTGGCTTTTTTTGTTTTGAAATTGTTTTTCAACAGTGTTTCAGAACAATTGTTTAAGGCAAAGGTTTTCAACCTGTAGTCTGCGGACACTTCAGAGCACAAAGACATTTTCTGAAGTGTCCTTGGAAGACAAGGAAAGTAAGTAAATTTTTTGTATATAACAATATATGCTTGTATATTCCTGAAGGTTTTTTGTCTTTTGTAATTATGTGAGGCTCCCACAGATCAAAAAAGGTGGAAAAGTACAGCTACAAACAGCTTAGGATGAGTTACTACAAGCTGTTTTCCCAGGACAATTTAGATTACTGTTTTTTCAACTTTTTGCACATAGCATCATTCAGTCTTTGATGAACCTCTCAGTGCTTCCCATCCAACATTCACTTTGACAAATAACAGAGGGGAGATGGTGAGGAAAGCATGACCACTGTTAGTCAGGTGTAACCACAAGGACTATCTATATCCCAGTATTACAGAAGGGCCAGAATGACAGAGCAGTGTAACCAGGTCCCCTTGTAGCCTTTTCACAGTCTGTGAATGATTTGAGAAGACACAGGTTGAACAGATACTGCAGCCTGGATGAAGCTACTGTACTTACCCTTCTGTTCTCAATATCAACAGAAACATTAAAGCTGTGATTTCACAGCTGCTGTGAAGTTCTGTGAAGCCTTCTTATATGACAAAGCACAGGATCCTATTCGCAGAGGTTATCCTCATAGCTTCCACATTCAGTAGATATACCTGGGAAATTCAACAAATTAAACTTTTCCTCCTTGGTTTGATTACGTGATTTCATTGTATTAAGACTTTCTTCTTTGTCCTGAGATATTCTCATGTGGGCAAGAATTCCAGAGAAATGTAGGATGATTAAAATCATCTGCCACATGACACTGCAGAGACATAAATATAACTTCAGCAGAGCTATTATAGCATGGAAGGTCTAAAGGGAAGCAAGATGGGGTACCAGGAGCAGATAGATCAGGATGTATGGACATCACATGGGATCCTGCTTGGCCTCCAGCTGCCAGACAAGATTATTGTCTCCTGTAGTTCTTATGTCATAGCAGTGAGGTCTGTGTGGATATCTAGGAAACCAAGATAAACTCACTGGGTAGGATTGTACTCCAAACTCAGACAGCTAGACTTTCATATCTATGTGTAAGCAGGGTCTCTTGGACTCCTGAGTCTACAACTGTAGAAATGTACATAATGCAAAGATAGAACCAAATATCTGGTTTTACCTGATTTTCTGTCTTAAAGTTAAATATCAAGGGCTATATTGAATATGTGTCCCTTTCAACATCTGTCACTTTCAGTATTAGGTATTCTGGCTCATAGGCAAGATCCTGTGTTACCAAGCAGACAGCTATGGAGATATCTACATCACTTAACTTTAGACATCAACAGTGAAGATACCTTCCTTTGATCTAGTTTCTCCACTTTGCCTTTGTAGTCACAAGAGAGAAATGAGCAATTTTAGAGTGCAAGCATCAAACATATTTCTAATGTCTATTCAAGGGTGAGATGATTCATACTTTGCAAGTATCTGTTTCTTTCCACCAGGAAGTCTAGCTGACCAGATCAGAGACAGATGTTGACACTGTAGAAGTCAACATGTAGATAGCTTTTCCCCTGGCAACTTTGCCCTGTCACTGTTGTTCTGTTTCATGCATGCTGAGAAATAATGTTCTTGAAAAGCTTGGGGGTGGCTTCTGTTGGATATTACCAGCCACATTTGGGGAGGTGCATGCCTAATAAAGATTTAGTAGGTCTCACCAAGAACAGTTTTCAGGAAATCTTGTTCTTTCTGTAAGATTATGTCCACATGACCAGCACTTCTGTGTCCAGAAATAAACCATGGGATATAGTGTACATGCAGTGAAAAAAAGTTGAGATTTTACCCTCTGCTTTGAGCACTCAGGCACATGCAACCAGTTCAGAACTGCATTTAAGAGTAACATTAGGAAGATATGGAGTATTCAGAAGTAGCTAATGATGCTCTGATGTTAAGCTCCATGCATATCTGTACTAAAGAGATAAGTTCGGCTAAATACACATCTTACTTTGTGTATGAAAACACACCAGCAGAGCTTGAGCAATGTTTTGAACCTTGTGGTCTTTCACCTTCTTATGATTAAAATTACAATTTCCCATTGGCTTTCTTCTGGGGAATTCGTCCATGTAATGAATTACTGTGTGATATGACACTGTGTGATATGACACTCTTCAGTGTCTGAAATGACTTAGGCTTCTGGATATGCCTTTTCCAGTGGAATTTGTGCTTGCAGAAAAGTCTCAAGAGGCCTTTGTGTACTGGTATAATCTGTAAAAATAAATATTTTGTGTGCTTGTTCTCTAAAAAACCTTCTTGTCAATTAGTGGCAATGCAACATGCTATAGCTTTGAGAATAGAAGTGCCAAGTTATTGGATGGAAAGTTGTATTTTGGCTTTTGACTGTGTCAAGGTAAAAACTTACTGGCCTGTTGGGTCTAATAGTGACCTTTTTTGGTCAAAATTGGTTTAATTGGTAATGGGATCTGGGGTTATTCAGCTTTGTTATGAGGTGGAAACACAGATATCAATTGCTGCTTTCTAACTTTTTTGTGTTTTGAGAAATTGTTTTTAACATGTATACTGCTGTAGATGACACAATAAATGTATTATCATTTTGTATAAGTCTGTTCTGATATAAAATTTCACCAAAGAGAACTTTTTGTCTGTGAAATTACAGGGTAGTGTATTTATTCCTGCAACATCAGGGTGTTTTTCT
The DNA here is from genome assembly GCF_000696875.1 of Nestor notabilis. NCBI lineage: Eukaryota > Metazoa > Chordata > Aves > Psittaciformes > Psittacidae > Nestor > Nestor notabilis. The sequence continues at coordinate 33,597 of NW_009910425.1, forward strand.
GGGCTGAAAGGGTTGGTTTCCTTCCTCATGTGAAGGAGTATCTGGATTATGCTGGGCAAAGTCAGTCCTGGACCAACCAGGCATGAAGTCCTTGCCATTAGTGGGCCATGCATGCTCCTCCTTCATCATCAATCAGTGGAGTTACATGAGGAGGTGTTTAGTGCACTGCACAGTATCAAGCATGACCGTGGTCTAATACTGCCAATAAAAATGGAACACACTCTCCACTGTAACTAATAACCCCTTGCGGCTCCGAGCTTTGACCCACAGGTCCTTTGGGGCCTACATTTTACTTCTAAGGGGTCTAAACAGGAAAAGAAAGTCTGTTGTCCCCAGACAAAAGCACTGCCAGTTGGTAAAGGTGGAAAAGATTATTCTTTATAACATCTGATAGTCTTCAAGGCTTCATTTATTTTATAGTCAAAGCAAACCTCAAGAGTTTTATTATTTTCAAAAGATCAGGTACATTCACCCTACTGAAACAGAGGACTCCACAGGAGATTACTTATTTCTGATATTCCTTCCATCTATTTTAGCTACCATAAGTCTTTGTCACAGATCTCTGAATCCTCCACAAAGGCTATATCTTTCAACTGCTGTTCTCCCTCATTGTTCCAAAGTACAGATATTTGGAGCCTTGTCCTTGGATGGGAAAATGGACATACGTCTACTGAAACTGAGGATAGAGATGTGTCAGGGAGCAGCCAGGGCCAGCAGACCCTAACGGATGGGTAGGAGACAAGGGGCATCGCATGGGGAGTAAGACCAGTCACAGTGAGGAAGCAAGGATGGCCTGGAAATGGAGACCGGATTCAACTAAGAGTTTTGATCATCAGACAAGTTCATGGTGGCAATGCAGGTCCAAGACAGGTTCAAGGCCAGGCCAGGGCATCAGCCAATGGTTCTGTCCCAGATTAGTGGAGCCCTTGGTGTGGCAGGGCTCTTGCAAAGCTGGAGATCATCATGCTTCATCACTGCTGAGGCAGGGCCTGGACTGAATGGGGTCTTGTACCCATGGGCAGGTTGGGAGTTCAGTGAGGCAGGGCAGATATATGGATTTTCATTTTTTTTGCTGTGTTTCAAATCATTGTAAATAAAGTGATAGATAATCTATTTACATGGATTTACTAGGCAGCCTCAGCCCCTTCTTTGAGTGCTGGATGACGAGGCACAGGATATATCTCCCCTTTCCACCATGTGCAGAAGGGCTGCATCAATCATTATCTTGCTGATCATCTCCAACAGCATTTCAGCCTTGTCAAAAAGTACTCTGGTAAATATCCACAATTTTAAAGAAGCAATACCACACTATACCACATTTGTTCCAAGAAGTAAACACCAAGAAAACCTCATTAACTAGGTCTGTCAACACACCAAGGAGAGTACCGCTTTGATTCCAGCTATATATTTTCAAATTGAAAAATTCTCATTCAGATACTACTCTTTTTAATTTTTTAATCCCTATCTCTAGTTTAAATTTATTTTAAAGCACTTTTTTAACTCCACATCTTCAAGGTTAGGTCTCTGACTTTATCAAAGGAATGTTTCTGGCAACTTCTATCTAGAGGTGCACAGCCATCAAACTATCTGACAGTTTCGTTAGCCTATTCCAGTAGCTGAGCAATCAGTAACCACTGGATTTCCAAAAAAGTTGGACCCTTCCCTGTGTTTCATGATTTAGTCACTATCCATTGTTGGGCAAGGCTTCTCTAAAGACAGAAAGATTATCACATCGAGTATTTCATATTGCAGCATTTATTTTTTCCTGAAGATCATTCTCTCTCATGCAATGCACTTTTAAATTGATTACATCTTCATTTAGTTTGAGATGCACCGAAACCATCATGGTTTTCAGGCCCCATTTTTCACAATAGCTTCTGCCATCCCTTTGCACTGCTCTGAAAATCCAGCTCTGGGTGAATTAGGCAATCTTGGTGGAGCTTAGAATTGGCTAAGCAGGTAAAGCTGTCTGCTGAAAGCTTATTTACCAGAGTCCACACCATCAAGCTTTCTGGAAAAAAAAAAAAAAAATGCTGACGCTGTAAGAGTTAAAAATCTATTCTTGGGAAAAATTTCAGTTACCTTGACAACCTCCCCTAGCTGCAATAACAAGAAAAATAGCTGAAACAGTCATTTTTAATCTTTCTGGGTTCTCATGTAGTTTGTAACTGGATTTAAAAATAAAAATTGAAGACTTAAACTGTGTAACACGACAGGGGATTAGAGGAAGAGAAAGAAGCTTTTCCTAGCTGATATCACTCAATGAAATATAGCAGCTGTCCTTTGGTAATTATTTAAATCTCAAGAGAGGGTGTACCTCAGGTTCATGTTAGGCATACTGGCCATGAGCAGGGAGCAACGTTTCTGAGAACTTACTGTCTTGCTTTCTGGACTGCACACATCCAGAGGCCAGCAGTATACCCAGCACACACCACATCCCACGAGATGGCAGTACCTCCACACAGACAATGCAGTGCTTCCGGACACATCTGGTGACAACTCTTTTTCTGCCTTCACAGGCCTGCTGTGGAGCAAAACATCCCTGAAGCATTCCCTGCTCCCACACACACCATCATGTCCTCAGAGGTTCTGTCAAAAAGGGATCAGCAGCTTTTTCACTACCCAAACAAAACCCTTATCCAAGAAACTTTTGCACTCCCCAAGATTATTAACCTTATCACCAGATTGTTCCAACTGTGCTCTTTAAAGACATCATGTAAATAGTGGCTTTGTGCATATGCAGAATATCTTCATATAGCCCTCAATTCCAGCCTATGTATTACTTCCTGATCAAAAATGTCTGAAAAATAAAAAGCTTGGACATGTTAATAGCTCTGGGAGGGGTGCAAAGGCATTTTGAATAAAGGACAGGCAGAGCAGATAGCTGAGGATGCAAGAGAACTTTTGAGGCAACAGTCTAGATCTCTGTGAAATGAGTTGTTAGGGTGACTGGCAAAAGCTTGAGGCAAAAAGGGATATCTGGGGAGTTGGTGCAAGATGAAAATGCATGGTGATGGTATATGGGTACAAACTAGGTTGGGGGATCTGGTAGGAATGTGGGGTTGCTAGTGCTGTTGAATATTTATGAGGAGACTGAACACTGAATGAGTGGTGGAAAGATCCTTCATGGTGTAGTGGGACCTATCACCTTTGTTTGCCATCATTTTTCCTTCCTCTGGATCATTCCAGTAAAGAAGCTTCCCAGTAGTAAAGGATGAGGTGGTCTTAAAATCAAATGCAATTCATCCCGGGAGCTCAGCCAAGAAGTGGGAATTGCTGTGTGACACGAGATGGCTGATAGAGGCACCAAATAAATTATAAAGTTAGGTGGGAGAGAAAGAGAAGATTATACTGAGAGAAGTCTCCGTAACATAAAGCCTCAGGCCCAGGTCAGCCAGAAGCAGAAGCATAATTTACTCCAACTTTGCTCCTCCCCAAAGGCAGATGAAGAAATATGGGTCAGTTCCTTCATAAAGACAACTCAGTAATGTTTACAAAGAAAACATTCAGAAGTAGTCAGATACTTGAACTAATGGTCTTGCATCAAAAGTGTATAGAAGCATGGGTGTCGCAAACCTATGTCTTAGTAATGGTGTGTGGAATAATTACTGAATATGATTTAGAAATTAAACTTATATTTAAAAGTGTAGCATTGTTCACACATAAAGGAAAAACAGACTTTCAGGGTAAGATGCAGCTGCAGCTGGTATGCCAGGAATTCACTCCACAGCGGTTCCCGTGCCAACATTGCTTGACAGGATGGAGCGGAGTGCAGATTGTGCTGCCAAGCTCTGTCCCAACACCAGCAGAGATGGGAACTAGGTGGTACTTGAAACTGATAAACTGCCTAATTGCTGCCCTGAGCCAACAGTCTGTCATCCTTTGACAAAACACTGTCCTTTGTGTGAACTTTGCTTTATTATAATGCATTTTAATACAAAAACACACCTCCATCTCCAGTGCTACCCACCTCTAAAGTGAGACCACCCCTCTTTGAGCATGGTCTTTGAATTTCTTGTGGTATATACCTCTAAAAGCGAAGCGAGAGAATTTTACACCAATAACAATAAAGGTATGTATGACTAGAGTCACTCAAGCTCCACCTTGAAAGTGAAAAATAGTATAAAAATGGCCCAAGGAGTGGGGGGCATTAGGGAAGACTTCATGGGTGAGTCGAGGAAGATTCTATCAACAGATTACCCCTGACTCCTGGGACTGGTCGACGGACTGGACCTTTCTTCCCCCTCCATAGGGATGCCTTTGGGTAAGACTTACACTGTATCCAGTGCTTCCCCGGGAAAATTAGGAATCTCTATGTAGAGCTACTTTTTTTTTACTTTTATACTTTAGAGCCAGGCTGTATAACTTTGTTGCGTGTTTGTATACCTTATTATTTGCATGTGCTTTTGCAAATAGTGTATTTATCACTGGCAATCCATAAAAACCTGAATCTGTTGCTTTAATAAACTGCACTGTTTAAGTAGCTAGTCATAAATCTCTCATTGAACATGACCAGATCCTTCAGTGTGGCCATGTTAGCTCGTGAGCACGATTAGACTGAAGGTGCAGTGCACTCACTATTAGTGCATCTGGAATCATGATTATTCAATACATTGATTGCAACTGGACTGATAGTGGTAAATTGGGCATCACTCAGAATCTAAGCCTAGCCGCACCCAGCTCCTCTAATATTTGAGAACCAGCTGGAACGCAAGGGGGTTTATTTTCTGCCAAATTCCCTTACCTTTTAACGTAACATGGTGTCTTGGAAGGGGAGTCGTACATTAACTCAGGCTGCAGATCATGTCATATAAATTTTTTCTTGGATGGAAATGTCCAAATTGTACATATGCACTGGCTTCAAAACTGTATCCGTAGTAAACACAATTATAAGTCTGGCCTTTCTTTATAAGTCTCTCTTTCTTTATAAAAAGTCTCAAATGAAATACCCAAACTGATAAAACTCAAATTTACAAACTCACAACAGCTTTAATTACCACTTTCATTTTATAGACATACATAACACAAATGTGTTCACATCACTGTGCTAGGCAATAAACTTAAATAACATAGGAGCAAAGGTTACTTTTACAAGAAAAAAATTATAAGGAGGACAGAACAGGCAAAATGACATGTTATAGGGGTGTCTGTTTCATTAGGACAGATGAGTTAAGTGACTAATTAATACAGAACTGATCTGAATCATATTTAGAGAAATCTGGACCACTCATCTCTGCTCTAATAATGGAATAGAGATGAAGCACCTAAAATCAACATAGAGGTTTCCACAAAGTCAAATGTCTTCTGGCCTAAGTAATTAACCACGAGTAGAGCAAAATGAGGGATTGGAGAATTACTTTTTGAAACCAAACTGATGTTGCAGAAAGCCAGCAAGTACTTGAATGACCATCGTCTTTAGCAGTGCTTTCAAGTCTGAATGCAGGTTCTCCTGGGAACGGTCCTGTCTTGAAAGGAACTATAGCTGTATCTAGTGTACCTTGCTTGTCCTTACTTTACTTTTGGAGAGTTTGATATAAAGTCCAACTCCGTACTGAAGAAAGAAGTGATGCAAGCACAACATTGGTTCACTCTGTTTTACTAGACCATAGAGTCATAGAATCATAATATAGTTAGGGTTGGAAAGGATCTTAAGATCATCTAGTTCCAAGTCCCTTGCCATGAGCAGGGACACCTCGAATTAAACCATGTCGCCCAAGGCTCTGTCCAACCTGGCCTTGAACACCACCAGGGTTGGAGCATTCACAAGCTCCTTGGGCAACCCATTCCAGTGCCTCACCACCCTCACTGTAAAGAACTTCTTCCTTATATTGGACCACACTGCTTTATAGACAATTCTGACCCCAGAAACATCAAGTAGAGTGGTAATGAGATGAGAAATGATGGGCAAGGCCGAGATAATCACAATAATCACAGCAGATTAGTCCTCAAAGGGAGATCCTCAAAAAAGCACAAAACCACATTTTAACTGTGTATTTCATTGATGGATCCAGCCAATCTTCCAGGTTATGGTAGGTGGTCCATTCCACCTACACAAGGACCAGCATCTGGGCACTAAGAATAGGGCTGTAAATTATTCTGAAATCAAGGTAGACTAGCTGGCATACTGCACTGAATGTGCTATAATTTCCTCCTTCATATGCACATAACATGCCTAATGTTACAATCATAGAATCATAGAACAGTTAGGGTTGGAAAGGACCTTAAGATCACCTAGTTCCAACCCACCTGCCATGGGCAAGGACACCTCACACAGAACCATGTCACCATGTTCTGCTACTCCATGTTTTCCCATGGACAAGAAAGGGCTTGGGTCCTCTGGCCTAATTTAATCATAGAATCATAGAATAGTTAGGGTTGGAAAGGACCTTAAGATCATCTGGTTCCAACACCCCTGCCATGGGCAGGGACACCACACACTGAACTATGTCGCCCAAGACTCTGTCCACCCTGGCCTTGAACACCTCCAGGGTTGGAGCATTCACAACTTCCTTGGGCAACCCATTCCAGTGCCTCACCACCCTCACTGTAAAGAACTTCTTCCTTATATCCAATCTAAACTTCCCCTGTTTAAGTTTAAACCCATTACCCCTTGTCCTACCACTAGAGTCCCTAATGAAGAGTCCCTCCCCAGCATCCTTATAGGCCCCCTTCAGACATTGGAAGGCTGCTATGAGGTCTCCACACAGCCTTCTCTTCTCCAGGCTGAACAGCCCCAACTTTCTCAGCCTGTCTTCATACGGGAGGTGCTCCAGCCCTCTTATCATCCTCGTGGCCCTCCTCTGGACTTGCTCCAACAGCTCCATGTCCTTTTTATGTTGAGGACACCAGAACTGGACACAATACTCCAAGTGAGGTCTCACGAGAGCAGAGTAGAGGGGCAGGATCACCTCCTTTGACCTGTTTCCTGTTCAACAGACATGAAAGAAAAAATCCACAAGCAGATAACGTAACTTGTTCTTTTTTTTTTGGTCAATCTTGAGACACCTTGAGATTCCTTTTAAAGGAGGTTGCTGTTCCATGGGTAGGTGTAACATGTTTCTGTGTGCAATTCCCATTAAATTCTCTCATGTTATCTCAAATCAACTAATTAAATCACTAATCGTTATGACAAATCCTTGCCACTATATAACTGTTCCAAATGAAGATTAGCAATAGTGCTCTTAAAAACTGGAAATGGCAGGAAACACTAACAAAGATGTGATAAACATGCTGGGCCTGGGAGAAGTTAATGTAGTTCCTTTTTATTAGGTGCTAATCTGTTGACTCACACCAGCTTAAGGTCTAGCTTTTCACAACAAAACCAGTGGATTTTATACGCTTAAAGAAAAAAAGAACCAGGGTTGTGACTCCGGTCTATACTGTGTGAGAAAAACAGCTCACATTCAGGACAAGAAGTTTACAGAAGTCTCTTGGCACTATGGAAAGCCATGAAGGATTCAAGCTGGCAATCTTTTAGGTGTCATATTACAATGTGACAGCAAATCATCCTTCTAGAAAAGCTCAGACAGAAGTTACACCATTCTGGTACACAGATGTTTTCCTTTTTGGGCTGTTTTTTTCGAGCAGTGATAACTGAGTGACGTAGTTGACTGGACTATTTTCTCTGGACAAAGTTTTGTGTTTGTGTGTGAAGTTCAGGTATTCTTGATACTGCCATTTGCACAGTTGTTTCTTCAGTTCACTTTGAACCTATAGAAAAGAAAATTAAAACCAAAGAATTGGAAACTTAAGGCTTAGTGGACAAGGAATGTAAAATATACCAAGATGTCTGCCTGACTACTTTGCCCAGATGTACAAAGGCACCCAAATCAGTCAGGATTAAATCTTCACACATTTTTAGAACTTAAACTATGTCACTGTTCACTTTTCAAAATAAACAGACTTAATTTCCAAAGTTCACAGGATGAGAGGACAGTTTTTTCTGAGGTTTCTTTGTTTACTATTGTAAACTGCTTCATAAATATTTCTACTTTTTTGTATAAGTTTTATTTTTCCTCATACTGAATCTTTGTGCTTCCTTGCTGTGACCTGCTATATACAACAAGGGTTCTTCTCCAGGCTTTCAGTTTACGCAGATTGAAATCCCTCTTAAACATCCCTTACTGACTCTGAAAGATACTGAATTGACTTGAGTACATTACGTTTGAGAGAGCTCTCAGGAATCCTCAAAAGTACAGGCAAAACTGATTTTTTTTACCATCTGACACACAATAAACAAGTAGATTGAACAACCCTGGAAGTCCATGGCCTGCTATTGACACTATTGGGGCAGAAGTGAGGAAGCAAGGGAAAAGTAGCTTCTGTTGCCCTACATAAAGCAGCTCACATGCAAAACTGTAGCAGAGGGAGTGCAAGGTGCAAGAAACACGCAGTCGTTGCCACTGTTCCCATAAGCAGTCTGTTCCTGTGGATTAATATTATGGATTAATTGGTTGCTGTTACCTCTGTTGGTGTTCAGCTTCATCTCTATCTGCTCCTGTAATGGGGGTGGCTTCCCTGAATGTCTCAAAGTCTTACAAATGCCATCCTAAACTAATATATGTCAAATGCTCCTGACCACATAGCTGCATCTTCTGTGGTTGACATTAGTGCTGAAAATCTATGACAGTGTTATAGCTGTAGCACCAGTAGCACAAACCTATTCCAAATGAAATGAAAAAATAAGCTGTAAAGTGAAACTATTAATTCTTACAGGGGATGTTTGGATGGACAAATGTGATTCAAGTACTCTGAACTTAGGAATTCATCTAGTAATTCTGTTATCTATCCTCTGTTAATTATGGTCTTTATAGTGACACACAGACAAGCGGGTGGGATGTGCAGAAGTACATCTTGGTCATCAGGGGTCCCTGAAAGTCATTGGAAATATTTATCACTGAGGTGCCCCTTATTCTGCCTTTATTCTCCCTCTTAAGCACACAGACATGCCAGTCCTGGTGTGCAACTTCAGGTATGGGCAGAACATGCCCTCTGGAGCTTTGAAGACCCTAAAAATTAAAAGATGGGCTTCCTACACCATTCCACTACTCCAGTATTATCCCAGCAAGCTCAAAGTCCTTCACCACTCTTGCATACAATACCAGCCTTCAGTTTCATCCCATATAGAAACCACCTTGTTTGGCAGCAGCACAGTCTCTCACATTGTTGCAGATACTTAAAACTGAGGAAACACATACACACAGAGAAAATAATAATTATTTTTTATGATTGTAGGAAACCATAACAGATGCAGTGCCAATTTGTAACAAGTAGCCAATCTGCTCCAGAAGCAGTTATCCCTAAGCAGCATGAATGCAAGCCAACCCATACCACTTAATCCTGGGGCCAGAGATCACTCTCTGTGACATGTTTTAGACATTATTTGTCATTGGGTAGGGTTAGTTTCACCTACATTTAGCTACCCTTATGAGAAGTATCCAGTCTAAGCTACTAGGGAGACTGAGGCACAGTTAGTGTATCATTCTTCTCATCTAACCTACACACTTTTTGAGAGTGAGATGTGTTTTCACATTTTCTTGTGGCTTTTGGTTCATTCTGCTCTTCTGGGGAAAGTGCAAGCAAATTTCGCTAGGTTTTAAAAGCATAGGATCTCTAAAATATACTAAAGGAAATTTATCCAAATTCTAATATTACAAAAAATGGGAAGGGAGTGTTTGAAAAAAACTACTGAAAATGCATGGGCTGCCCTGGAAAAGAGGAAGGGAAAGGGGAAGGGAGTGTTTGAAAAAAACTACTGAAAATGCATGGGCTGCCCTGGAAAAGAGGAAGGGAAAGGGAAAAGGAAAAGGAAAAGGAAAAGGAAAAGGAAAAGGAAAAGGAAAAGGAAAAGGAAAAGGAAAAGGAAAAAAAATCACTAGGAGAAAATAAAGAAAGTAAGCAGTGTTACAAGATTTCCATCATGATTTCCAGCATGAGACACCATCATGATAGCTGTCAGATTTAAAGCAGAAAAAGTCCCCTGTCAGGGAATTCATCAGCCATTTGTAAAGGTTCATTGCTTCAAAACTTATTTTGTGTTCATCATAAGTATGTGAATACAGACAAGTCAACAGAAGTACCAAGGGAAAAACAGACTTAAGTATGTTACGCTTTCAGGAGCAGACCGAAGCACAGATCTGTTCCAGAAAAAAAAGAGGCCCACAAGCTTAAAAGGTTTCGATAATCTTGTGTATTTGCTACTAACCTCTGCATTTGAGAAGCAATATAGAAGAGCAACAACAAAACCCTAGGACAGGGAGGAGAGAGAGAAGAAAATAACCATCAGCATTTAAAACCTAGAATCAGAGAAAAACTTTAGGTTTTATTCAAAATCTGAATAAAACAGCAAAAATTTAATATTTTACATTGTTTCACTGAAATTGAGGTGACGTGGCAATATTTATTGGGTTTTCATAATAGAATTAAAATTTTCAATAGCTGGCAACACTATATGTATAACACTGTCCAAGATAATGTTTTGAATAGTGGTATAACAAAATAAAAGAAACAAAGAAGTATTAATATGATGAATTCACTGCGGCTAAAAGGTAAAAGCAAAGCAGGTTTTTATATTTTATGCTTACTTTTTTATTCCTCTTATCAACTTCATTATATGTGGAATTAGTTTCAATCAGTTCACCTTAATCCATAGACTGGTCTTCCTGACACTCTGTCATTGTTATTTAATAAAGCTAGATACTGTATTTGGGGAGGAGTTGTTAATATGAACTCTGAGTCAGAACTTAAAAGTAGTGTGAGATTTTAAAGAATAAGATAAGGAAACAAACAAGAGAAAGAGGTTGCAAAGGAGTAAGATGGAATGTATATGTTTAATTTAAAAGCATTAACACCTGCTCTAATAACTAACGTAAAATTTAAAGCTCCTGAGAGTGTGGTGTTTCAGATCATACCTTGTAGAACTGATAACCATTTTATCCAGCTTACCTGAAAAGAACCCAAGCCCAGCTCAACATAAAGGCGAGCTTCCAGACCAGTGCTTTCTGGGAAAAATGCAAATACAATGTAGTGCACTCCAAAGAGGGGGATTAAGAGTAACGTAGATTTAGCAAGTCTCCTGTCAAACCAAGAATTAAAGAACAATGCACTGTTAGAAATATGGAATTAGTGATAGTGGTGACATGTTGGACCAAATTTTAATACAGAGGACAGTTCCATAATGGAGGCAACAACATCCAACTAAGTTATGGAAAGATTACTTTCTATCACTCCCACCGTCAACACCCTGGTGAACAAAGATGAACAAATCAGTATGTAAGTTTTCTGGGTTGGTCTTTAAGGGTTCTTCTCCCTGCTATACATGCAAAAAGAGGGGCACTAAACTAAGTACTCTGATCTACTACCCTGAGACTAATCTGAATCACATGTAGGTATCCCTCAATAGAAGTGTCTTAACTTCCAAAACTGTCAATGGAGATGTAATCATCACTGTGAATAGGATTTGATTCAGTTGCTGAAACAGTGGCGTGGGAGCCACTGGTGAAGTCCTTGGGCATTCTGCTTGACCTTTAGCTCACTCCAGAAGGGTACAGGTTTCTGCTAGGTACTGTACCATAACTAACAGCTATACCTACATATCTTAGGATGAGTTAAATAGCTCACTAGAATCCTCTGACTGCACTGATGAGATCTTCACTAATTGTGGAGGGGATCGTAAATAGGAAGGACTAGGTTCAGTTACCAGAACATCAGCATCATATTGCTTCTAAGAATTTAAATTAAATTATCTGTATCTTTCTCTATGTGGCCATTTGTGTGGAAAGGACTGGAGGCAAGATGGATTACCCAACATTTAGTGATTATACTTTCAAGCTGGGTCCTTTTGGAGTTGTAGTACTTTTTGTTTTACTTTTCTCATTGTCCCCAACATATCCAACCCACCCTTTTCTCCCTGAAGAAAAAGAGAGATGTGCTACTTTGGATGAAAAGGAACGTTTATATTGTTTCTTCAGAATATTTATTTCTTCTGGGGATGTCTTTTTCTATTATCTAGGAGTAGAACATATTGTTCTACTGCCCATAAAACATTTCTTAGAATTTCACAGAACAGGCCAATATCAAGAGACCCAGAAAGACTTACACAAAGTGGTTTGAATGGCTCCCTCCTCCCTCTTGAGATTTCAATTTGTGGACTAGAATTCTGATCACATTAATAAATATAATAAAGTTAATCTGAAAAACAAGACAATATCTGTAAACTTACTACAAATCAGGGCATATCTTCATTTGATAAAAATTAACTAAAAGTCCCCAGCCATAGGAATTTCACTGCTATAAACCGGTGCAGATCTGGTCTCAGATCAAATCAATAGCATTAGAAACACTATTATTTTTTCTCAGCAATATCATGGCAGAGGAGTTGGAACTAGATGACCTTAAGGTCCTCTCCAACCCTAACTATTCTATGTTGAAAGCTATATTGAATTCATATAGACCTACATATCTCAATATTGGTTTATGTCTGATATTAGCTGCCTGTATTTGTCAGCACCTAGCGTATTTTACATGGTCTAATCGATGTCCCCTGTTCCCTTCATTGCTTATGACAGGGATTAGACCATATACAGACCTGAGTGACGTACTGTTTCCTCCCTAAATTTACATAGAATAAAATTGTGCATAAGGGAGAACTTTTGCCTTAAGTTCACATCCTAAGAATTTATTTTAAAAATATACTAGATAAAATGATCTGTATGTATTTCCTGTACTAAACCAACTTCATATTAGCTAAGAATCTTGCCAGTATGGATTGTCTTTGACTTACAGAGACACAGGAAAGAATATCAAAATGATTCCATTATGTCTTAGCATGACTCTAAAAAATATAGGATTTAGTCTTTAGGTTGTGATTTAGGGTGTTTGGAGGAAAAAAAAACAACAAACCCACCAAAAGCAAGAACAAACACACATGCTATACAATAATTTCCAGCTATTTGAAATTCAGTACCATAACATGTGCTATTGCTTTTTCCAAGCTTACTGACAGGAGGCACTAACTTAGCTTTCACATTTCAAAAGATACTTAAGACAAAATAAAAAAACACCCATACCAATACAGTTAGCAGAATGGGACCTTTGATGATCCATAACACTACTCCATTCTCGTCATCATCCCAACATCTGAAACAGCAAACAAAACCGGTCATGTTATCTGTCTCGTGAGCTTTCCACAACACATGAAAGGATTTCTGTCACAGAACAGGAAAGTGGTGAACACGAAGTTCTAAATCACCATTTAAAGATCACTGCCAGTACTGGTACCCTGAAATCTCTCACAATGTTTCTGTGCAGCCCAGTCTAAAGGAAGCTTATTCACTAAGAGGCAAGGGTTAAAGAACCAGAGCAAAGTCAAGAAACAAGCATTTGTATTTTCAGGCTTCTTTCCTGCTTTTCTGTTGAAGAAGTGACTGGTTTACAGAGTACAGATCAGAGACTAAAATACTGTGCACCCATGAATGTAATGACTTTGGGTTCATGAGGAAATAGGCAAGAAAAATGTAAAGCCCTAGAAAAGTTACCCTGAAGGAAGAGAGAAGAATGGGCTTTTGGTCAAAGCAGCCTGTTTTGAGTTTTATGTATTTAACCTCAATAACAGTTCAGTTTAACTCCCTCCAGTCACATGTCATACATACTAGGTTGTATCATGCACCCTCTTCCTGTATTTTCCCTTCCAGTTTTGTGACACAGGATACTTGGCTGCATAATGGTAAAACTTATGGATGGTGCCTCACTCCAGCACGTCTGAGTGTAAGGTGTATCTTTGTAATGTGAGCAGTGTGAACTCAGACCAGCTGTATCTGAAGAACTTGGGTTTCCCATTTACTAGGCTATTAGGTAAAAGATGAGTGGTTCTGATACTATAGTTTGTTTATATATATAATATTAGAAAAGCAACAAAATGATGGAGGATCTGCAATGAGATTCATCTGTGTAGATGTCCTCATTCGCCCTATTCAAATACATTTCCTTTGCAGCCAAAGGACATGATAGCAAGATACAATTAATCTCATCTGAAAGTGGACATCTAAAATACGTCAGAGAAGTAAACTGAATAGGTAGGCATTTTTCCAGAAGAGCATGTGAAGTTCATACACTTTTCAGCCTGTCTTTAAGTCTGTGAGAACTTGTCAAGGGGCTTGTTCCTACTCTCCAAATTTCTCTGGACTCTTTCTGTAACTGAAGTATCTTGTACCAGATTCTTCTGTTACAAATCCGACAGAAAACCCCAGCAATTCTTTGGAAGAGGAGTAGTGGGAAAGGAGGACAAATAAAATCTTTCTTGCACCTCTCCTGCCTGTAAAAAAGACACACATAATGTGGAAAGGTAGATGACTTACTCTTACAAAACATTACAATGGAGAACTTCTTCTGCAGATGTTCTCCAATAACACAAAGAAAGGAAGATAGGATGTGCCAAACATGGTGGACCATAGATTTTACTGTTTCTACATCGTTAAACTGAGTCCTGAGTAGGTAGGTGTAAAATAATATATTTTCTGACCAATCATCCATGTGAAATGACCTGAAGGCCTTCAGGGCAGCTTTTAGTAAGCAATCATCTGCTTTATACCTGGCTTCCACATTGAAAGAGAATGGAAAAAAAAATTAAAAAATACTTATCAAGACATAATGTGTTTATTTGGGATGTAATTATTTGAAGAGATTAGGGTTACTAATTTATGGCTGATTTTATATAGAAGTATATATTTCAAGGACTGCATATTAGGAAACTACATGAAGTCAGTACTTACTATGATATTTCCAGGTTTTATTACTCCACATATGCACATCAAAATCAGAAGGCTTTAAACTTTTTTCTCACTTGCTTATGAAGTGTAAAGATTAAAGGCACAACTTTGGAAGATTTTTTTTTGTTGTTGTTGTTTTTTTTATATATATTCCTTCCCCTTCCTCCCCCCCCAAAAAAAAAAATTAATCAAAATACAATAAAAAATAGGATGTCCTTGGCTTCCTTATCAAAGCTCTGACTTACCCAGTATTTTGTTGGTTGATTCGTGTGAGGACCCAAGCAAATATCACAGCAGTGGGAGCCCCTGAACAAATCAACATGGAACACGTAATTTTTTTAATACTGTGTCCCATAGAAACTTTATTCCAAGAATGTTCACAGTGCAGTAGATTAGATAAACATTAAAGGTCAAACAATGGGTCAGACAATTTTAAATAACTTTATGAAAGTACTTAATTTGCAGGACAATGAAATCAAAACAAAGGAGAATAGGGGATGCTGCAAAACGGTGTTTTCAAAAATAACAGCTAAGAATTACTGGAAGGTTTGGATATGAATTACAAGCACTTGTGAAGCTAGAGAAACCACTCATTTAGTTAGAGCTCTTTTATCTTGTGAATTGCAGCCAGCATACAAATCTTTGCACACTAGCTGGAATAGTTCACATTTTTGTCCTAAGGAGCCTCTACTAATCACTCTAGACCCATCTGCTGATGAGCATTCCATGAAAGTTTAGCTAAATCCAGGAACTGGTGCTTTCTAGCCTCACTTTATTACTGCTTATCCTTCTACATTTATGATTAGTTATTTCCTTTTTTTCCTCTTTTCAAGCAGACCTATACACTAGCAACTGCTTTTGCTTTTCTTCTGTGGAATTGAATTTCCAAAGACTAAGTGACTTTCAAAGCTGCCACAAAAAGGACTACAATCTGAGGCAGGCAACATTTTCACTGATAAATCTATAGAAGTATAAGTAATATCTTTCTAAGTATCATTTGAGATCTAGCAGAAAGGCCCAGAAGTTGACCTTCCTAATTGTAGACCTTTATTTAAGGCCTTTAAGATGGGACCATATTCAGTTGAAATTGTCTTTGTAATTAATGAAGAGAAATATTTACATCCATATCACCTAAGATCTGAGTTACCCCTGAGATGTCTTTCATTTTGCATTGATTATAGAAGGAGATGAAGATTACTACATTATTAATTGAGATGTTTCCTTTGTTATCTCAAGTTAGATGGGATTAATCGAGGTTTAAGCATCTAGTTTCAGGCAATCGTAATTGGAACAGCTCCAAAATATTTAATTATATTTTAAAAGTCTGAATATGAAGATGAAGGATAAATTACTCTTTGCTTTGGGAGAATCTGGATTTCACTCCAAACCAAAATATATCAATGTAACTACTCAATTTGGGTGCCTCTATTTTAGAATAGCCAAAGTGAGGTACAAGGATATCTAAGATTCACAATAAACAATTCTACAGTGAAAGACATTTTGTGTATTATGTGCACATATTCTGACAATCAGAGATCATTTTAATTGTTGTATAAAATCAGAAGACTCCTTACAGCCAGAAGGTCCTTGAAAAAAAAAAAAAATTTTTTTTTGATGCCCAGGCATGAAGTCACATGATTTAAGTTGAATCGATCTAATTCTGCTTACTAAAAGCAAAATGTCAACTTAAAGTTAGTCACCCACACTTCTTCAGTCAGTGGAGGAAGGCAACATGTTTCTGGGATGTTATCTAGCCACATTACTCACATTCTTGAGGATTGGATTAATCACCACCACAGCATGCATACCTCACTCTACTGACTGCAGGAGAAACCTGGAAAGATAGTTTAAATTAGATGGTTAAGTTTGAAATTACTGTAGCTGCATGAAATTGCTTCCAGTCATAAAGATGAGTGCTGCAGTGTTTTGAGTAGGCATATCACAGTGCTTCTAGTAATCCATCCTATCATCTCCCATATTTTGAACACTATAAATATTTAACAAGATAAGAAGACAGTATAATGGTATCGTTTTGATGTAGTAGTACTGCATGAATGGGCAACTTCCACTGGAAAGGTGGCACATTTTACAGACACCTTGAATCTCAGAACAAATATTTTCTCTAGTTCTGAAAGTAAATGGAAATACTACATAACACAGAGAGAAAAGGAGTACTAACCCCAGCCAGTAAATACGAACCACCATACATATTGCTTATCCGAAACAAAGGTCAGCAAAAGCAGTGTTTGCAGGTAAATCCCTTCTATAAGAAGCCAGAAGAAATTGGCTAAAATACTGAACTGGAAGAATGCCACAGCAGCCTTACAAGCAACCTGGAAGTGCAGAAGAAAAAACTATTAGGTCTACTCTCTGTTGTGCCTGGTTTCTCTACAAGTGCAGGCAATATTCAATATTACCACACAAAAATGAAGAAATTATTACAATGTTTTGGTAGGTTTGAAATTCCATAATTTCAGTTGACTTTACTTCAGTTTTTAGAAAGGGAAGCATTGACCCTCTCTTATAAATAAAATTCTTCACTGATAGAAATTTTTACAGCTTCATTAGAGTGGACAGACTTGTACCTTATATATCAAAGCTGAATGTAGCCATAGCACTTCATCTTTGGGTTTGTTTAATATTGTTTGTTTTAAGATTTCAATTCTAGCAAACTAAAGAGAAATGGGATTAAGAAATCTCCATGTTCTTTTCAGGTAAAGAATTAAATGTTATATCAAGGATAAGTAAGAGTGGAATTTTAGTACCGTTGACATTAGGCAGTGGTCCATAGTTTCATCTGCAAACAAAACAGCATCTTTGGTGAAAACAGCAATTGCTCTCAGGATAAAGGAGACAAACAGGTGCATATGGATATAATTCCGTGTACAGTGGAATTTTCTGACATGAAAAGAGAAAATAAAAATTGTTCTGCAAGAGAAATTTCTTAGGGTCTCATCAAAACTCAGGAATACATGTGACTGCAGACACCTACCAAAGCAAATAAACGACCTGTCACTATTTGAGAGGGAGCTAGAAAAAAGCGAGCAGAGGAGTTATTATTTGTTGGCACTTACGGACATGGCTTAGCGGTGGACTTCACAGGTTTAGGTTAACAGTTGGACTTGATAATCTTAAGGGTCTTTTCCAACCTACATAGTTCTGTGATTCTATTTCTCTAGATTTCCCTCTCCATAGTTTTACCTGTTAGAATCTCCTTCAAGGTTTGGATATATCAGCCTCTTGGTCCTGGGGCCCTCTATAAGTGATATGAACTTTGAGACTACAAATCCAGTCCAGTTAGGAAGCTGATTCTGTGCTCTGTGCTCCCGCATGCAGAGCAAGCTTAAGGTTTTTGTCCAAGTGCATTGGAATCAACCAAAACCAGGATCCATTTCCTAACATCCAGCATCATCAAACATGACATTTAAATTTCTTTAAATCTCTTTCTATAGCTCCCAGTTATGGAAGTAATGGTCTTTAACAGAGGGAATGGACAGATGAGAATAACTTCTTGTTCAGGAGCAGAAGACACCCAGTTTCTGCAGAGCATGTCCTGCTATGCACTGGAGGAATGGTTATGTTAATAATGATAACAGGTTGGAGCATTTTCACTGTATGGTATCATCAAAAAGACTAGGACAGACTGCCTAGACAGTTCTATTTTTTTAACATCTGCAGGGAAATGTTACAACATGAATAGAGAAGGACCCATTGCTGTCAACGGTGTTTATGTCTGAGAAGGATTTGAAAATATCAATTAAAAAATACCACAAAACAAAACCACAGAGGGTTTGAGAAGTGGAATGAGATTATCTTAAGTCATCCTGAAAAAGAGACCATTGTTTTTTACCTGAAGGCAGCAAAGACAATTAGAGCTGTAATGAGTGAAGTCACTGATGCTGCATAGCCAGCAGTGTAGACACGCCAAAATGCAGAATAATATGATTTCTACAAGAAAAAGAGAACACAGACCAATGCTGGTGGTTATGCAGCGTGCATGCAGGTCTGCTTATTTCACTAAGATACATTTTCTCTTACCAGTCAATTTCATTACTTATCCACAGCTTTGTGTGCTGAAGATCTGCTTCAGGTTTTTCCCTCCATTGCTAACATACCTTTTTTTATTTTTGAATCCTACTTAACCTTACACGAGACAGGTTTCACAGCCCACAGGTTCATCTGCAATAGTGACCCCTTTGAGCACGTTCAATAGGAAAATGTTAACTTTGTTAAGTATGTTTTCCCTATAGGTACATGAAGACTCCAGGACACTGCTAAAGTGACTGAATCCATCACTTTAAAACACGCACAGATTCGATAAGTATCAGTTTTCATAAACAGCTATAGCTAAAAGAGAAGTAAAACTTGCATTTTTCAGGTGAGGAAACTGAAACACTGTGAAACAGCCATATGGTATTGTGGAGGTAGGAAAGTTTAAGCCAAGAAAATAAATTCACAGTCTTTGATTCTTTGGATGAATAGTTCATTCAGTTACTGCAATACTGTAAATTCTTTACAGTTTATTTGTTCATTTGTTTTGCATTCAAACATCCTATGTCCTGAGAAAAATGAAGAAGGCCTTCATTGCTTTATCTGTGCGAATTCTATTCTGATTCACTACATGATCACCTAATTATTTAAAATCCCAAGAAAACAAATTCTTTGAATCCAGGCAAATTTCCTCCTTGAAAAAGCAATGTACACTTTGTTCTTTAATTGATCCAAACTCTTGTTTATCCAAAAGGCAACAATCCTGGTTTTAGACAACCAATTAGCAATTTTAAATAGATTCATAAAGAATTATACAACCCTGGCAAACTAGGAATCATCCTGGTGTTTCTGAAATAGTCCTAATCTCTTATAAAGCATTTTCAAAATGCAGGTGAAAATTAGATAATAGATTCTTCAAGTGCACAATGAAATATTTTGATGCATTTTATCTAGTTTTTTAGGGCAACTAGAAAAATAACACTATATACAGATGTTACCATAAATCCTCACTGCAAGCATAAACCAATCTTAGAATATAAGTGAGATTTTTCTTACTTATTTCCTTATGTTTACAAGTAGAATTTACTGTTCTTATCTTCCTTTTGTAGACCTTGTGGATTTGACTGGAATAACGAACTAAACACTGTTGCAGCACGGACATGAGTTCTGCCTTGAAATCTTCTGTAATGTTAAAATGTAAATATAGTTCCTTGCTTGATTTCAGCCTAGGCCTGCTATGAACTATGCCTGGCTTAGCACAGTCCAAGGACTGCTTGGAGAAAGCCACCCTGGAGAGTAAGAGAGTTTAGCTCTGTGGGTGAAAGCCGTGGAATAGCAGCTGGCCCCAGGGCTGGAGAACTATGCTCCAGAATACATGCGCCCTTATGAGTCTTACATCCCTTCTGAACTGTTTATGCAGTTTTCAGAATATTTCCAGAAGATTTTTATGCATTTATCTTTCTAGCTTACCCACAATGTAAAGAAGTATAAATATACTTAGTTTACAGGTGGTGAATTGAGTTCCAGATATCTATGTTACCTGTTACAGCTGTGCTTGAGTTTCTAAGTTCATGGAGTCAAATGGCTGAAGCCAATTGTGTCTACGCTTCCTAAGGATGTGGATACCTGTACTGATACTTCTGTGCTTGAGCTTGCATGCCTGGAGAACCAAATGGTTTACTCCAGATAACAACCAGAGTGTTAGTGATGACAACCCACTTCACCTGTCTGTGTCTTGCATTGCCTAGTGATAAATGACCTTTTTGCCCTGTTGAATCATGACTGCACACTCACAACAAGCTATATGAGTTAGTCTTTTATTTTGTAGATTGGAGAGAGTCCCATTGTTTCTATCAGAATACCACAGTAGGAGGAGGAGGCAACGTGCATACACTTGTGCAAGATGTATGAGCTTTATTTTATCTAATACAGGCTGACATGGAAACACCCCTATTCTCTCTTGCTGGAATTGTCCTGTTTAGTAAAGGTCAGAACTCAAAGGCACATCTCAGTCGATAATCAACTTTCAGCCATAAGGCAAAGTTCACCACTGAGGCACTACCATCACCAAGGAAGAGTGAAGCATTTGTATCCTGGGACAAATATGATGACGAGGACCATGGAAATTTAAATTATATGAAGATATGGGTAAAAAAAATGTTGCTAGAGACAAATTGAGTACCAGTAATGATTGTCAGATAGGAAAAATAGGGGTTCACTTCCTATTTCCTATGATAGTGTGGAAATATTCAATGGCATCCAGGAGTTCCCTCCTAAAGACATGCATTGACCACTGTGCTATAAAGTTATGGAATCTTTTTGTCTGACTCGAAGAACATCTAGAAAAAAATCAACAGGTGGGGTCCAAAAGAACTTTCCCTGAAAAATTCTCCCCAGACAGATTGGTAGGACTTCCTTGAGAGATGGGTGCATGATGAGGATTCAAATTATCTCTGTCAGACAACCTAAGTCTTTGTTAAGCAGGATGAGCGAACTAACCATGAGTCTATTCTTTAACAGCAAGAGGAGACAATTGGACAGAGAAGAAAGTGTTACCTGTTACTCTCTTGCTTTATATTAAACCTAATTTTAATTTATCTATGTTTTAT